>NC_090052.1:722066-842066 GCF_038355195.1 Osmerus mordax | reverse complement strand
GACCGTTCCTTGACTGGCCACTTCTGACCCTTGAACTTCTGCTGTAGGTTTACAGTGTCTGTTAAAGCAAGGGAATCGGGCTGTTAATCATAAGGTTGCACTGTGTCGTATCTCGTTTTTTTTGCCTCAATGCCCATTCAGCACTTTCCATAGAAACTAACAGGGTTCAATTTCTACACAGCTCTTTTGCTTGAGATACTTCATAACTTCTACCCTTCTTTTCTAAAACAATTGAACGAGCTGTTATCTAACCAACTGTCAAACTTTCTCTCTCAGAACAACCTGCTTGACCCCAAACAATCAGGCTTCAAGACTGGCCACTCCACAGAAACTGCCCTCCTGTCAGTCACCACGGCCCTCCAGTCTGCCAGAGCGGCTTCAAGGTCATCCGTCATCATTCGGTTGGACCTTTCTGCAGCGTTTGATACGGTTTAAACCATCAGATCCTGCTCGGCAGACTTTCTGAGATGGGCATCACTGGCACTGCACTTCAGTGGATCTCATCCTACCTGTCGGGAAGATCCTACCAGGTCTCCTGGGGAGGCAAAGTGTCAGGCCCCCTCCAGCTCTCCACTGGTGTCCCACAGGGCTCCGTCCTTGGACCCCTCCTCTTCTCTCCCTGTAAACCACCTCGCTTGGACCAATCATCAGCTCCCATGGCTTCTCGTACCACTGCTACGCTGATGACGCGCAGCTGTACCTGGTTGTTCCCCCCTGACTGATCCGGGGATCTCTGCTAGGATCGAGGCCTGCGTCACGACATCTCCGCCTGGATGATCCGGAAGATCAGGAGATACCTGTCTGAGCATTCCACCCAGCCCGGCAAGGCACGTCACCCTACTTGCCTCGGGGGAATGTCCCTGTACTTCCTGTAAGTCGCTCTGGATAAGAGCATCTGCTAAATGACTAAATGTAAAAATCTATAAAGGGTTTGAAAATGTAAACCTTCGGTTACATTTGAACTTGGTTCATCTTTTGACTTTGCCTTCCAAAGCCACGACTGAAAATCATTCCACAGACCCACAATTTATTTATCAACCGATTAATTTAATCACACACAATCACCACATTAAACACAACTACGGACCCGGTCTCTGTAGCGTCAGAGATGAACACATCCTCTCTGTAGCGTCAGAGATGAACACATCCTTGCACAGCTCTCTGTAGGCTGCCTTTGTTTAGCAGATGTAAAGCATGTAAAATGAGGAGCGATCCTGATTCCGAGTTCTAACATCGTACAGATGATGCGTCTAGGAGTGATGTTCCTTTAGAAGCACACAGAACACACACTGGTCACAGAACTCACACAGATGTCCTTTTATCTTCTGAGATTGTAGTTTTATCTAGAAATCAATATCATAAGTGTGTCTTAATATATTTGTTTATTCCACAAAATAAAAAAATATCTTTTTAAACTTATAGTACGCTCACAATTGCTAACAATTATAGTCTGGATAAAAGTTACCTTGAGGTTACAAATGTACTCACATGAAAAAAAAGCACTAACAAGGTCCACACACACACATATACACACACACACGCACACACAGGTATACACACACAACATTGGGAAACAAAGAGTAAGACCTTCAGCACTGTTTGGTCTGGTAACAACCTGCTGGTATTGGCATGGTTGGTTGCTGTGAGGCTCTGGAACAGCTCCCCCGGCTGGGTCTGGGTTGCCAGTAAACAGCTAAGCAGCACAACAGGCTTCAGTACGCTAACCCTAACTTCTCCTAGTACTCCTCCTCTTCCCCATCTCTCCTCCTCCTCCTCCTCCTCCTCCTCCTCCTCCCTCCTCCTCCTCCTCCTCCTCCTCCTCCTCCTCCTCCTCCTCCTCCTCCTCCTCCGCCTCTCCGCCTCCTCCTCCCTCCTCCTCCTCCTCCTCCTCCTCCTCCTCCTCCTCTCTCCTCCCTCCTCTCCCCATCTCTCCTCCTCTCCTCCCCCATCTCTCTCCTCCTCTTCCTCTTCCCCATCTCTCCTCTTCCCCATCTCTCCTCCTCCTCTTCCCCATCTCTCCTCCTCCTCCTCCTCCTCCTCCCCATCTCTCCTCCTCCTCTCTCTCCTCCTCCTCTTCCCCATCTCTCCTCCTCCTCATCCCCATCTCTCCTCCTCCTCCTCTTCCCCATCTCTCCTCCTCCTCCTCTTCCCATCTCTCCTCCTCCTCCTCTTCCCCATCTCTCCTCCTCCTCCTCTTCCCCATCTCTCCTCCTCCTCTTCCTCTTCCTCATCTCTCCTCCTCTTCCTCTTCCTCATCTCTCCTCCTCTTCCTCTTCCTCATCTCTCCTCCTCATCTCTCCTCCTCCTCATCTCTCCTCCTCCTCATCTCTCCTCCTCCTCATTTCTCCACTCCTCCCTCCTCATCTCTCCTCCTCCTCCTCCTCATCTCTCCTCCTCCTCCTCCTCATCTCTCCTCCTCATCTCTCCTCCTCATCTCTCATCTCTCCTCCTCCTCCTACTCGTCTTCCCCATCTCTCCTACTCTCCCCCATCTCTCCTCCTCCTCTTCCCCATCTCTCCTCCTCCTCTCCCCCATCTCTCCTCCTCCTCTTCCCCATCTCTCCTCCTCCTCTCCCCCATCTCTCCTCCTCCTCTCCCCCATCTCTCCTCCTCCTCCTCCTCCTCTTCCCCATCTCTCCTCCTCCTCCTCCTCTTCCCCATCTCTCCTCCTCCTCCTCCTCTTCCCCATCTCTCCTCCTCCTCCTCTTCCCCATCTCTCCTCCTCCTCCTCTTCCCCATCTCTCCTCCTCGTCTTCCCCATCCCCCTCCCCTTCCCCTTCAGTACTCCTGTCCCTGTGCCTGTCCCTCCCCCTCCCATCCTCCCCCGCCTCAGTACTCCTGTCCCTGGTACCCAGCGGAGGCGTCAAATGCCGGCTCCGTGTTGGCGGGGGCCTCCATGTCTCCAGCGTAGGCGGGAAACTCAGATGCGGCGCCGGGGGCAGCGTTGGGGTCGGCGTAGTCCTGGGAGAACAGGGCCGAGTCAGCACCCAGCTTGTACTTCTGGAACCCCAGGAAGGCCTGGGCAGCCTGTGAGGGTGGTTAGGGTGAGGGGAGGAGGGGAGACGTGAGGGGAGGAGAGAGGGTGGTTAGGGTGAGGAAAGAAGGGGCGGGGAGTTAGGGTGAGGGGAGGAGGGGAGTTAGGGTGAGGGGAGGAGGGTGGTTAGGGTGAGGGGAGGAGGGGAGGGTGGTTAGGGTGAGGGGAGGAGGGGAGGGTGGTTAGGGTGAGGGGAGTTAGGGTGAGGGGAGGGGTGAGGGTGGTTAGGGTGAGGGGAGAAGGGGAGGGGAGTGGTGAGGGGAGTTAGGGTGAGGGGAGAGGTGAGGGTGGTTAGGGTGAGGGGAGAAGGGGAGGGGAGTGGTGAGGGGAGTTAGGGTGAGGGGAGAGGTGAGGGTGGTTAGGGTGAGGGGAGGAGGGGAGTTAGGGTGAGGGGAGGAGGGGTGGGGAGAGGTGAGGGTGGTTAGGGTGAGGGGAGGAGGGGAGTTGGGGTGAGGCGGTGAGATGAGAGGAAGGAAAGAGGGGAGAATGAAAAAGGGGAGAGATGACCCAACAGGTAAAAGAAGGATGAACAGCTGCATTAGTACATTATATCAGTCATGGTGAGTTTCTGCACCTCACCTCGGACCAGTCTGAACTACTAGTGATTAGAAGAGGCTGTTAAAGACGCCTGCTTGTGAGAATAGACCACCAGTGTTCACTTCAACATTTGAGAACCTTAAGAGAGGTTATGGAAATTTTACA
The DNA here is from genome assembly GCF_038355195.1 of Osmerus mordax. Taxonomy (NCBI): domain Eukaryota; kingdom Metazoa; phylum Chordata; class Actinopteri; order Osmeriformes; family Osmeridae; genus Osmerus; species Osmerus mordax. Next base: position 838,331 of record NC_090052.1, on the reverse strand, counting down.
TGGGATTTCTAAGTGTGATGGTTGTTCTGTTTGTGTCTGCGTGGTAGAGTTACTCGGTAGCTACACCGTATGCATGGATAAATGCGTTTATTTGCATATACACATGAGTTGACCGAGCTGGGTTTGTGAAATACATACTTCTCCTGAGAGATTAACTGTCAAACATTGATTTGCAGAATTAAGCGCCACACCCCTAAACCCTCCCACCTCACTAACCCCTCCCACATCCCAAAAGCCTTGGGTTTCTAGTTCTAGACAACCAACTCCTCACTCTTGACCAGCGTGACCATCTAGACAGGGACACGACACTGTACAAGAACAAAACACTTAATTAAGCTTGAAAAACAAAGATATTTTGCACACTAAAGGACATTTCGAGAACCTGAAAATGTATGAACGTAGCATTGCCCTTTTTTGAACAGTACAGAGAGAGCAGGTCCATGGAGTTCTCCAGTGAAAAGGCACTTCAGAAGCAGATGTGCTGGCTGAACCCACTCAACATGTAACAACACATTCAGATGGTTTACAGCCTGGGCTGGAGGAGGGAGGGAGGATGGATGGAGGGAGAAGGGATGAGGGATGGATGGAGGGAGGATGGCTGGAGGGAGGGGGCCTCCTGCTGGTCACACTATAGGAGGGGCAGATGGGGGTGTGAACAGTTTGTCGTACTCCTCCTCGTATGACACCCGCTTTAGTCTCTCCAGAGACAGCAGGCACAGAGTTCCCTGGGGACAGACAGACAGGTCAGCACCCAGACAGACCGACCAGGAACTAGACAGACCAGGAACTAGACAGACCAGGAACTAGACAGACCAGGAACTAGACAGACCAGGAACTAGACAGACCAGGAACTAGACAGACTGACTAGAACCAAGGGGGAGAGACAGGTTAGTTGTGGTGTTAAGGTTCATTAGACAAAGGACAAGACAGAGAAACAGAGACAGAGAGACAAGCAGGCAGAGAGAGAGAGACACAGGAGAAAGTTAGAGTTTAGGGTTCAACCAAGATGACCCTGTTGAAGTTCAAGGATTAAGGCAGTGAGTATTCAGGGTTAAGGCAGTGAGTATTCAGGGTTAAGGCAGTGAGTGAGGGAGGAGAGAGAGGAAGGTGGAAGGTGTAGCAGCAGGTGTAGCAGCAGGTGTGCAAGTGTAGTATACTGACCCAGGTGAAGATGGAGAAGAAGGAGAAGGTGATGGCAGCACGGGCTGCGTCTCCGCCCTCCTTGAGGGGGTTATCCTCTTCCTTGGCAACCTGCCACTGGTTCGCCAGGAAACAGAACCCCACAAACCAGACGAATGACCAGAAGGCTGAGAGAGAGAGAGAGGCAGAGAGGCAGAGGCAGAGAGAGAGAGAGAGGGGAGGGGGCAGGTGGGAGAAATAGAGAGATTGTGGGGAGAGAGGGGGGAGATGGGGAGGGAGAGAGGGGGAAAGAGAGATTGTGGGGAGAGAGGCAAGATAAACAAAAAAGAAAGAGTTAGAGAGAAACAACAAAGACAAATACATTTTATTTTAAAATACTGTATGGAGAATGGAAAGGGACTTGTAGAGATTGAGCCCTTCTCTGAAGTAGGGTCAGAGGTCGTACCTGACACCCCTATGTCGGCCAGCACGGCCTTCTTCCTGTCCTTGACGCTGCTGATCTGGGGGAAGTACACGTCCAGCGCCAGAAACGCCACGCAGCTGACGAAGGCTAGGGTTCCCATGGCGACGCCGTAGTTACAGGCATTCTGGTTGCGGTTGAAGATACAGAACTCCTCGATCTCGTCCGGCCGGTTCACGTAGCCCTCGTTAGCGATGCAGCCGAAGATGACGATGGAGAAGAGCTGAGGGGCGGCAGGGACACTATGTCAGCATTCTGACCTAGAACCTCCGTCATTCTAGAATCTCAGAAGAGATTCCGGATTCTGTTCTTGAGGATTCTGGGGACATTCTAGAACCGTGTTGTAGAGAGGGAAGAGACAGATGAGGCCACAGCCTCCAGTCCTCTCCCGTGTCTGGCTGGGGAGAGATAACCCTGCCTGTGTTGGAGGAGCTGATCAGCCCTGCCGGCTGGTGCTCTCACAGCCCTGCACAGCCCTGCCTGCTGGTGCTCTCACAGCCCTGCACAGCCCTGCCTGCTGGTGCTCCCCACAGCCCTGCACAGCCCTGCCTGCTGGTGCTCTCACAGCCCTGCCTGCTGGTGCTCCCCACAGCCCTGCACAGCCCTGCACAGCCCTGCCTGCTGGTGCTCTCACAGCCCTGCCTGCTGGTGCTCTCACAGCCCTGCACAGCCCTGCCTGCTGGTGCTCCCCACAGCCCTGCACAGCCCTGCCTGCTGGTGCTCTCACAGCCCTGCCTGCTGGTGCTCTCACAGTCCTGCCTGCTGGTGCTCTCACAGTCCTGCCTGCTGGTGCTCTCACAGTCCTGCCGGCTGGTGCTCTCACAGCCCTGCCGGCTGGTGCTCTCACAGCCCTGCCGGCTGGTGCTCTCACAGCCCTGCCGGCTGGTGCTCTCACAGCCCTGCCGGCTGGTGCTCTCACAGCCCTGCCTGCTGGTGCTCTCACAGCCCTGCCTGCTGGTGCTCTCACAGCCCTGCCTGCTGGTGCTCTCACAGCCCTGCCTGCTGGTGCTCCCACAGTCCTGCCTGCTGGTGCTCTCACAGCCCTGCCTGCTGGTGCTCTCACAGCCCTGCTTACAGGCTCAGCATCACCTCCTCTTAGGAAACACACTGAGACAGACAGACAGGCAGGCATGTAGACAGACAGACAGGCATGTAGTCAGACAGACAGGCATGTAGTCAGACAGACAGGCATGTAGTCAGACAGACAGGCATGTAGTCAGACAGACAGGAAGGCATGTAGACAGACAGGAAGGCATGTAGTCAGACAGACAGGCAGGCATGTAGTCAGACAGACAGGCAGGCATGTAGTCAGACAGGAAGGCATGTAGTCAGACAGACAGGCAGGCATGTAGACAGACAGGTAGGCATGTAGTCAGACAGACAGGCATGTAGACAGACAGACAGGCATGTAGACAGACAGGCATGTAGTCAGACAGACAGGCATGTAGACAGACAGACAGGCATGTAGACAGACAGACAGGCATGTAGACAGACAGACAGGAAGGCATGTAGTCAGACAGACAGGCAGGCATGTAGTCAGACAGGAAGGCATGTAGACAGACAGACAGGCAGGCATGTAGACAGCCAGGTAGGCATGTAGTCAGACAGACAGGCATGTAGACAGACAGAAAGGCATGTAGACAGACAGGCAGGCATGTAGACAGACAGGTAGGCATGTAGTCAGACAGAAAGGCATGTAGACAGACAGGAAGGCATGTAGACAGACAGACAGGCAGGCATGTAGACAGACAGGTAGGCATGTAGTCAGACAGACAGGCATGTAGACAGGCAGGCAGGCAGACAGACGTGCTGTGTGGTCTAGCTATGAAGCAGGCAGTGTGCAGGCCCCACGTGGTCCTGATCCTGTGATCAACAGCACTGGGGCTTTCATTCCCAACATTAAGCCACACCGGAATGTGTGTGTGTCTGTGTGTGTCTGTGTATGTATGTGTGTGTGAGAGAGACAGAGTGAATGACTGGGAGACTCGTGATCAAACGGGAAAACATTCTACACGCCTGCAGGCCAGCTACTAAATGAAGATATGAAAACTGTACAAGCTGGACATTTCCAGCTATTTGGACAATACAGTGTTATAATCCCTCTAGAAGACTAACCAGTGGCATGTTATGTTTAGCTTTGTAAGCATCGGTCTTCACTGGAGATCGACACCCCAGTACCACACACTATATTCGGGTTTCAAACCAGCTCCGCGATACAGAGAATCCTCGTACCGGAAAAGGCTTGTGACTCACAGGTAGACCGCCGTTATGAGCGGCTTGGGATTCAGGTGTGCGCAAGCGCGGTGTCATCGCAACACTCCAGTAGCGGCTAGCATCAGTCAGGGCTGTCCTAACGGCCTCTACTGCGCGCCAGTCCCCGCAACCTCCTCAGTCCATGCCCAATCTGAAAACCTAAGGGCTACGTGCTCACGGCAAAATCGCTAATTAGACTCAAAGTTCGGTTGTCAAGCTAAGCGATTAGTGGAAACAAAATAAAATAAGAAAAAACAAAACGCTTCCTAAGCAACACCAAAGGTCGCGCTGCAACTCGAGACGATTAGCATCTTACACGCAGAAAATCCCTCCATGCACGAGAGGTGGTTCTAAAATTAGAACGGTTGATTTAACTGCACCCCAATGTCCGCTCCAGAAACAAGCAGACGTCTGCGGTTCAGCTGTAAAACCGATAGCCTACAATAAATCCGCGCGCAACGAAAAGCAACTGCTTGTTAATAGACAGGAGTAGTTGGGCACCGGGGAGGTCAAATCAGAGCTTAATTGGTCGATACGGGTCGGATCTGAGGGCGTCTAGACTCGGTTCATGATCATCGCTTTTTAATAGACAGTAACGCAAACCAATCCCTAATGCAAATACCACAGGCTGAATATGACGCTTATTTGTCCGGTTTTGGTAAGATTCCGAATCGAGCGGACAAGTGTAAAGCACGTGAGCGTGGTATCAATTTATCACACCGTAAATCTGGGGTTGAGGTTGGTTAATCTTACCCAGCACACCAGCCGGAGAATAGTCGGTGGTTGTCGGAAGAACGTTAAGGGGTCGAAAGCACCACCGGCCTTGCCTGCACCGTACGCCTGCATCCCGTCCATCCTCGACCGCTATGTCCCCCGCCTCCGAATTTATAACGGAGCCGGCTGAGAAGGACACGATCTTAGGCGGTGAATTGACCTTGGTTAAATAGCGGAACACCACGGAACTGGTTGAGAGAGACTAGGCTATATTGATTTCCTCGCCGGCCTCTCCCTCCCGCGTCTCACTGAGGCTATGCTCCTCTATTAGCCTAATGCAGTCAATGTTTGTTTCCTCGCGTTTCTTCTGCTCACCGCTTCACATCTCAAGGATTGTAAGAAAAACCCGAGCGACACTCGTTCACGTTAACGAGCGCGCTCCTACACTGTCAAACCATGACGCGCACTCCCGTCGCTCAAAGCAAACTGTCAGATAATCTCAAAACTTGAGGATATCCTGGTCTTCTGAAGTTGGACAAAAAACGCTAATTTGTCGACAGAATAAAACAATTTCAAGAATAATAGATACATACTAAATGAAACAAAAAGAATGCATGTTCCGTTCACGTGCATAAGGAATCTCAAAGCAGGAATGTCGGGTCTCGGTTTATAAATCGGATCAGCTGCTTTACTCCATCTGGCGTCTCGAGGATGCAGCGTGTAACGGAGGATGTGGAAACGTGGAAATATTCTCCATACACTTGTATAAATATTGATAGCTAAACATAAGGGTTGTTTTTACAAACGTTTGATAGTAACATTCGTTAAACTATAACTCTATATATAAAACATTACAGATTTTGGCGAAATACTTTTATTGAAAGATTGCAACAACAAAGATTGTTTAACTGATTCTGGTGTAAAAACTGAAAAGAGTAGTTCTAAGTAGGCCTACATAGGCTAATTGTTTCCAATGGCCACTTTGATTTGATTGTTGTTTAACGAATCACTCCCTCCTCTCCTGTTAGGGGACTACATGCTACAGCTGATTGGTTCCCCAATGTATAACTCCCACCGATTGGTTATTCCTTTGCATTAGCCCATCTGATTGGGTGATTACGTGTTCCTTTGTTAAGCGCAAACAGTTCAGGTCAAATCTGTAAAGGATTCACAGGTATAAAAACTGCATCAACCTAACAACTAGTCTCCTCACAGCAAAACAATGGTCATGATTGGATCAACGCTGCCATCTTGTGGTAAATGAAGGCATAACTGGAGCCCCGTGCAGGGATCAGGGAGAGGGGTGTAAGGATCCAACACACATAAACTCTTCAGCTACTTTGCTAGATGGATGCAGAAAATAATCTCTTTCTAAAGCAGGTTACATTTCATCCCACGAGTCATGTGATTTGAGTGTTTCCTGTTCCTGTATCGTTCTCTCCCCCAAAACATCTTAAACCTTGAAAATGAAGAACTATCAGTGTGTCAAGTGAAACCCGGCATTAGAGATACTTGTCACATCTACATACTAAGTTGCAAGTCTAATGGCGTGTTTCCCTGGTTAGTAATGCAAGCTATGCATGGCAGGTCCATGGTGTGGGTTGGCAGAGGCTCAGGAGGAGAGAGTTCGCCTGGGTTTCATCCAGAGCTGCAGGTGAGTGTGGTCAGGTCAGGGTTATAGATTCATCTTTCTGTGGTCAGGTCAGGGTTATAGATTCATCTTTCTGTGGTCAGGTCAGGGTTATAGATTCATCTTTCTGTGGTCAAGTGTTAAATCTAGGATGGTATTGTCATATTAGGGCTACAGCTAGGTCATTCTGTGGTCATGTTAGGGTTAAAGATAAGTTTTACAGTGGTCATATTAGGGTTGTAGCTGGGTGTTACAGTGGTCAAGTTAGGGTCGTAGCTGGGTGTTACAGTGGTCAAGTTAGAGTTGTATCTTAGGTCCTTCTGGGGTCAGGCTAGAGGCGGTCTGGGGTCCTATTTGAACACCATTAACGGTCTTTCCTCTCGCTTCTGCCACGGGCTCTTCCTGTCTCCCTCCTCCTCACGGCCCTCCTCTGGGCTGGTAGAGGGGAGGCTGTCCCTAAGGCTGGCGTCCCTGCTGCGGCCGGGCCGAGGGAAGGTCCCTGAGCGGCCCTGGGGGTCAGGGGTCACAGAGCCTTCATGCAGGGCTTGTCTGCTGGACGCCTCATCCGAGGAGATCTGCGGCGGCTGGCTGTGGATCCTTCCGGCGTCGCCCTTCTTCCTCTCTCCTCTGGCCCCTGGTCCAGCCCTCGCCCCGGCCCCTGGTCCAGCCCTCGCCCCGGCCCCTGGTCCAGCCCTCGCCCCAATCCCGGCCCCCAACTCAATGAAGGAGTGGCGCACCAGCGAGTTGGACTGCCCGTCCAGAGAGACGAACCAGGCCTGTGGGTGGGGCTTGATGCCCAGCTCCAGCAGCTGGCTCTCCGTGAGGCCCTGCAGCTCCTCGCTCACCTGGGCCATGGCCGAGTCGTTGAACAGCACCGGGATCCGGACCGGCGCCGCGCCCTCCGCCCTCTGGGCCTGGCTCTGCTCCGCCCTCTGGGCCTGGCTCTGCTCCCCCTGGCTGGGCCTGGCCCTGGGCAGGGTTAGGCTTCCCTGGTTCCCCTGGTTCCCCAGACCCTGCTCCCCCGCCCCCAGGCCAGCCAGGCCGGGCAGCTCTGAGCTCAGGTTCATGTAGTGGGCCGGGATGACCAGCGTGGGCACCAGGCTGCTGTACATGCTCTCCCTCATCTGCTCCAGGGAGTGGCAGAACACCAGCTGCCCAGGCTGGGTGGAGGCCAGGGCGGGGGCAGAGTAGTCCGGGGGCCTGCTGGGGTCGGGCCCTGCCTGGGAGGGGTGGGCGTTGGGGGGTGGGGGGCCGGGGACAGGGGGGTAGAGTCCCTGGCTGTCCTTGGCGGGGTGGGGGTTGTCGCGGTAACGGTGCGAGGGCGGGTCGAGGTGGGCGGTGCTGATGAGGGGGAGGTGGGAGGTGGAGGTGCACTGGTCCCGCTGGCAGCTGCTCGCTCGCTTGCGGCGCGGTCGCCGTGGTTTCAGGCACCTCCTCCTGAACGAGGAACACACCCAGACAAGAGAGGTCAAGCTTAGGGTTGGGGTCAGGGGTCACTCATCCATAAAGGTTAGGGGTTGGTATGAAAGGGTTGGGGTCAGGTGTGGGATAAGGGCCTGTCGGAGAGGGTTGGGGCGGGGAGGAGAAGGTTGGGGTCCAGAGGAACCAGGGGTCAGAGGTCATGGTCAGGGGGGCTCACCTGCAGTAGTAGAGCAGTAGGCAGAGCAGCACCAGCACCAGCAGGGCCATGGAGCCCAGGATGGAGAGCAGGAAGATGGTGTTGTAGGAGCTGAGGTCTCCCAGTCCTCCAGCCGTCACCGCTGACACACACAAACACACATGATATAGCTGCCTGTGTTGTTATCATGTTGTGTTGTTATGGTGTTGTGATGTTACCTGTGCTGGAGGGGAAGCCAGCCAGCCAGTATCCCAGCTGAGGAGCTACAAAGCTCCAGATCAGCTGATTCCCCTCCTTCCTGATGGAGCCACTCCCACTGCGTATCCACAGGCCTGCTGGCAGAGGAGACAGGACCAGCCTGCTGTTACTGCTGGTCTCACTGCTGGTCTCACTGCTGATCTCACTGCTGTTACTGCTGGTCTCACTGCTGGTCTCACTGCTGATCTCACTGCTGGTCTCACTGCTGGTCTCACTACTGGTCTCACTGCTGTTACTGCTGGTCTCATTACTGTTACTGCTGGTCTCATTACTGTTACTGCTGGTCTCACTGCTGGTCTCACTGCCGGTACTGAAAGACTGCTGGTCTGACTTGGTTGCTGTAATGTGGGATGTTGCCCAGTAGGGGGCATCACTGAGGCAGGTCTGTGTGAAGCTCTGAAGGGCTCGTAGAAACATTTATATAAGATACAAAATATATATATATACATATTTGAACTCAACACCGGACAAAAAGGGTCTAGATTATTGGTGGACAACTTTAATGTTCCTGTTCAGCTATAAATTGTTTTTTCTTCAAGCTGGGGACCAACTACCCTCCTTGACTAGCTGAGTGCAAGGTCTCAGACATAGACAAAACACTTCCTTTCACTCAACACATAAAGGAGAGGGGGAGGATGGAGGGGAGGGTGTCAGAGGAGGTGGGAGAGAGAGAGGGGAGAAGGAGATGGGGAAGGAGAGAGAGAGAGAGGGGGGGGGGAGAAGGAGATGGTAAGGAGGGAGAGGGGGAGAGTGAGAGCAAAGCAGGACAGAGAGAGAAAAGAATGTTGCATAACAGTTATTTTTGCCAAGTGGTGGTCAGTGTCCTGACCTGTAGTGTCGTGCAGCGTCCACAGAGGGGCGCTGGTGGCAGAGCTGAGGGCTGAGTCGGAGGGCAGGGGCACCGACACGTGGACCGGCTGCCTCACCTGCAGCCTGGAACCGTTCCTCAGGGATAGGCTGATACTGACCGCCGCTAACGCTGTCAGCTCCACCCAGCTGCTGTTAGAGCCTGGATGAGGTGGGGAGGGGAAGGGTTAGGGTCTAATCCCTCTACCTCACCCACTGCCCCCCCCCCCCCCCCACACACACACACCTACCAACCTCCCTGCCACCATCCTCCCCCTCACCCACTCCCCTCCTTCCCCCCCTCCCCGTCCCCTCCTACCCCCTCACCGGTGTGGTTGAGCTGCAGCCCCAGGGGGTAGGGGAACGCCCCCAGCTGGCCCTGGGTCTGGGGGGCGGTCAGGCAGGCGCTCAGTTCAGTCCTGGAGGAGTTAAGGTTGGGGGGCAGGGCCCTCCACTGGAGCTGCACCCATGCCTGCCTCCGCCCTCCTGGGAGGAGGGCGGAGCGGAGCAAGAGGACAGAGAGGGGAGGGGGAGGAGAAGAGGTGGGGATGAGAAGAGTTGGTTAGTCTGAGGTAACTCAAAAAGGTTAAGACAGCTATAAAGGTGTGAATATTTCCAGTCTTCCAGGAAACAGTGTGAGATGCTGGGTCACTGTAGGGTTACAGGTTAGAGCAGTAGGCCCCCTCCCTCCCTCCTCCCGCTCTGGTTGCCAGGGAGATGAGAGCTCTCAGAGGAGGAGTCTGATCTGCTCTGACAGTCTGGCCTGGATGGAATGGTTCGTTCGTTCGTTCGCGCTCTCTCTCTCTCTCTCTCTCTCTCTCGCGCGCGCTCTCGCTCTCTCCCGCTCTCCCTCCCACTCTCCTTCTGTCTGTTCATCTTTATCCCTTGTCCATCTACACATCTCTCTCTCTCTCCCTCCCGCTCTCTCTCCCTCATCATTCCTCCCACTCTCCTCCTGTCCCTATATCTCTATCTATCCATCTCAGTCTCTCTCTCTCTCCCTTTGCTTTCTCTCTCTCTCCATGTCGATCCATCCCTACTCCTCTCTCTCTCCACTCATGCATGGAAAATGTCTCCATCTCCACCCACACCTTCTCATTTCTGTATTTATTTATAGTCCCTCCATCTCTCTCTATTCTCGTACTACATGCTTCATCTTTGCCTCATCTTCCTTCACCATCTCTACTCCCTCCATCCTCCCAGAGCTCATCTTCCTTCACCATCTCTCCTCCCTCCATCCTCACTTTCACCCCTTCTGACTCCATATCTTAACTGTTGACTGTGTAATAACTGTGTAATATCATCATCATTATATGACATGAAATAACTGTTACATCAGATTCTATAACTGTATAAATGACTGTGGAACAACAGGTACATCAGACTCTGACTGTGTAATAACTATATTAGTGTAATAACTATAATAAGTGTGTAATAAGTGTACTGTGAACAGTGTAATCAGTGTATAATAACAGTGTAATAACAGTGTAATCAGTGTATAATAACAGTGTAATCAGTGTATAATAACAGTGTAATCAGTGTATAATAACAGTGTAATAACAGTGTAATCAGTGTGTAATAACAGTGTAATCAGTGTATAATAACAGTGTAATCAGTGTATAATAACAGTGTAATCAGTGTATAATAACAGTGTAATCAGTGTGTAATAACAGTGTAATCAGTGTATAATAACAGTGTAATCAGTGTATAATAACAGTGTAATCAGTGTATAATAACAGTGTAATAACAGTGTAATCAGTGTGTAATAACAGTGTAATCAGTGTATAATAACAGTGTAATCAGTGTATAATAACAGTGTAATCAGTGTATAATAACAGTGTAATCAGTGTATAATAACAGTGTAATAACAGTGTAATCAGTGTGTAATAACAGTGTAATCAGTGTATAATAACAGTGTAATAAGTGTAATCAGTGTATAATAACAGTGTAATCAGTGTATAATAACAGTGTAATAACAGTGTAATCAGTGTATAATAACAGTGTAATCAGTGTATAATAACAGTGTAATCAGTGTATAATAACAGTGTATAATAAGTGTAATCAGTGTATAATAACAGTGTATAATAAGTGTAATCAGTGTATAATAACAGTGTAATCAGTGTATAATAACAGTGTAATAACAGTGTAATCAGTGTATAATAACAGTGTAATCAGTGTATAATAACAGTGTAATCAGTGTATAATAACAGTGTAATAACAGTGTAATCAGTGTGTAATAACAGTGTAATCAGTGTATAATAACAGTGTAATCAGTGTATAATAACAGTGTAATAACAGTGTAATCAGTGTGTAATAACAGTGTAATCAGTGTATAATAACAGTGTAATCAGTGTATAATAACAGTGTAATCAGTGTATAATAACAGTGTAATCAGTGTATAATAACAGTGTAATAACAGTGTAATCAGTGTGTAATAACAGTGTAATCAGTGTGTAATAACAGTGTAATCAGTGTATAATAACAGTGTAATAAGTGTAATCAGTGTATAATAACAGTGTAATCAGTGTATAATAACAGTGTAATAACAGTGTAATCAGTGTATAATAACAGTGTAATCAGTGTATAATAACAGTGTAATCAGTGTATAATAACAGTGTAATCAGTGTATAATAACAGTGTATAATAAGTGTATAATAAGTGTAATCAGTGTATAATAACAGTGTAATCAGTGTATAATAACAGTGTAATAACAGTGTAATCAGTGTATAATAACAGTGTAATCAGTGTATAATAACAGTGTAATCAGTGTATAATAACAGTGTATAATAAGTGTAATCAGTGTATAATAACAGTGTATAATAAGTGTAATCAGTGTATAATAACAGTGTAATAACAGTGTAATCAGTGTATAATAACAGTGTAATCAGTGTATAATAACAGTGTAATCAGTGTATAATAACAGTGTAATAACAGTGTATAATAACAGTGTATAATAACAGTGTAATCAGTGTATAATAACAGTGTAATAACAGTGTAATCAGTGTATAATAACAGTGTAATAACAGTGTAATCAGTGTATAATAACAGTGTAATAACAGCAGTGTGTTTGCCGGCCCACCTGGAGCTCCCAGCAGCACTTGCAGCATGTCCTCGTAGACCATGAGGGTGGCAGTTCTCTCTGGAAGCATGTAGAGGCTGACTGATGCATACACTAGGAAGGAGGAGAGGTGGGTGGAGGAGAGGGGGGAGAGGTGGGTGGAGGAGAGGGGGAGAGAGACGGGAGAGAGGGGGGAAAGAGGGGTGTGGGTGTAGAGAGAGGAAGGGGAAAGGGAAAAGGAGAGGGCGAGTGATAAAGAGAAATAGAGCGATCAGAGTTGTGGTTGCAGTACGTAGCATGTAGAGTGATGCTGCTGTGATGATGTACCTGCCAGGGAACATCACAACGTGCTCATGTGCTCACATGGTGCCACGCTGAACCAGTCAGAGCAGAGAGCCACGGTAGGACATATACCGTGTAGACTGCAGCGCAGCACATGGGTTGTCGTGACAACGGAGTGATGAGACAAGCACTGTGTGTGGGTGGTGGCAAAGACGCCTTGATGAGAGGAGAAGGAAGGGAGGGGTAACTGGAGGGGAGGATAGTGAACACTATGGAGAGATAACTGGAGGAGAGGATAGTGAACACTATGGAGAGATAACTGGAGGAGAGGATAGTGAACACTATGGAGAGATAACTGGAGGAGAGGATAGTGAACACTTCAGAGATAACTGGAGGAGAGGATAGTGAACACCATGGTGGGAGAGATAACTGGAGGAGAGGATAGTGAACACTATGGAGAGATAACTGGAGGAGAGGATAGTGAACACTATGGAGAGATAACTGGAGGAGAGGATAGTGAACACTTCAGAGATAACTGGAGGAGAGGATAGTGAACACCATGGTGGGAGAGATAACTGGAGGAGAGGATAGTGAACACTGGAGAGATAACTGGAGGAGAGGATAGTGAACACTGGAGAGATAACTGGAGGAGAGGATAGTGAACACCATGGTGGGAGAGATAACTGGAGGAGAGGATAGTGAACACTGGAGAGATAACTGGAGGAGAGGATAGTGAACACTGGAGAGATAACTGGAGGAGAGGATAGTGAACACTGGAGAGATAACTGGAGGAGAGGATAGTGAACACCATGGTGGGAGAGATTTACATTTACATTTATGCATTTAGCAGACGCTTTTATCCAGAGCGACTTACAGTAAGTACAGGGACATTCCCCCGAGGCAAGTAGGGTGAAGTGTCTTGCCCAAGGACACAACGTCATTTGACACAGCTGGGAATCGAACTGGCAACCTTCAGATTACTAGCCCGATTCCCTAACCGCTCAGCCACCTGACTCCCAGACAGATAACTGGAGGAGAGGATAGTGAACACCATGGTGGGAGAGATAACTGGAGGAGAGGATAGTGAACACTTGAGAGATAACTGGAGGAGAGGATAGTGAACACTTGAGAGATAACTGGAGGAGAGGATAGTGAACACCATGGTGGGAGAGATAACAATTCTCTCCTAACCCAGGAGATCAAAAGTCAAACTTACAGGGGATGCGGCTGGCGTGCCAGGGGGCGGAGTTGGTGACAAAACCCTGTTTGGTCGCCATGACGATAACCCAGGTCCCTGGACGGTAGGGGAAGGTAACTGTGACGACACCATCGTTGCCGGCAGTTCCGGAGGCGAGGGAGGAGACGTTCCCAGAGACAAGGGCTGCAGCCCCGGACAGCGGAGAGAGGTCGCTGTTGTCAAACACCTGCACTCGGAGCGTCACTGCGGGGAACACGGAGGAGTCAGGGGAACGGCTAGCGGTTAGCCTGCCTGCACATCCACTGTATCCAAGAGGTGGCAGCAACACCCCAGTAAAAAAGATTAGCCACACCCCCAATGTCCCCATGCAACATGTAGGCCTATATTTCCTTTTGTATTTTAGTACTTTTTATTCAAGTATATTTTTATTATTGGCATTATTTAAACACTGTTATAATAATTGATGGCATCGGGTCACACTGTCCCCCCACGCCCCCCTACAACTACTTCCTGCCACCCCAGGTGAAAATGTCTAGATCCGCACATCCTAACACTGAAAGCCGTAAAACTTCACCTATGTGCAGTAGGCTCCCAATATGCATGATAGCTGACAGACGTATCCTGAGTTCGTCTGGTGCGAACTTTGTCGAGGTCTCCCTGGGCCTCGAGGGTAGCTGAACTCCCCAAATCTTTTTTGAAATCGGTTTCACTTTAACATAGGGTGACCAGACGTCCTCTTTTACCCGGACATGTCCTCTTTTCGAGACCCAAAAAATGCGTCCAGCAGGGATTCCCAAATTGTCCGGGATTTTGCCTCGTCGGATAGTTGTGTTTCTCTGGGTCTTTCACAAACTATTACGCCCTTACAAGTTTTGGAAAGGGTATCTCCCTTACGTTGCACCTTCTTGAGCGAGCTCTGACTGTAGAGAGAACTGTCATTTTGATCAGATAGTGCGGCATGCAATACACGACCAGCACCCCCCCCTCCTCTTTTTCTCAAACTCAAATCTGGTCACCCTACTTTCACATCTTAAACGGTTCTCTCACACGCCCCACGGTAGGCCTAATGAAAACACGGACACCCAGCTGTTCTCGCGCTATAATGGACAACTTCGCCGTCATACTTCCCTCTGTATTTACTTCTTTTGTTGAGTTGAGGACATCCTGGACTTTCTAATGAAGTCACAAATGTCAAGGACCTTATAGTCATCTACTAAACTGAGTTATAGATGCATGAGATTAATAAAATGTTATAATATGCCTATGCGTTTTCCTTATAGCCTAATGTTATTTTACCCACGGATACGTTTGTTACGTAAAATGAACATTAAAAAACCGTGTTTCAGTAAAATAATATTAATGTAAGATGCTGTAGAAAAGTTAGTCAAAAGCCCACAGTTTTCACTATACAAAGTTGAACAGTTTATCCTGTTGATTTGATCAACATTCCATACCAAGAGTTTATGGTACCATAATAACACCTAAATGTCTAAAACGAATTTTATTCAGATATTGTAGCCAATCAATGTTTCTTAAATACCGGGATACTTCACATTTACTATAGGGCCTACAATGTGGACAGCAGTACCATCTAGGCTATTGTAATGTGTTACTAATTTCCAGTCGTTCAACAGCATATAGGCTAACGACGCATCCATGATTAAAGCTATCCTAACTCAAATATATCCACCAAGGACGACAGAAGCATCGCGTGTTTGCTATAACAGCAAGGCTAGCATTTGTCGGTCGACCGGGGTGTCGGTCCGGCCGCTCTGCAGACACCGTGCAGGAATATCTGCACTGTGGGGATCGGCTGACGACACGGGACACAACTTTCAGCTGCGCCGGCATCTCGTCATCGGTGTGACAGCGCAGTCCGCATATCAAGACAGGATTAATATAACGGATTCTGATGTAGCTTTCACAAACACACACATACAAACAAACACAACCTGCAACCACTACACTCTGAAGTCCTATACGATGAAGGTTCAGCCTTCTCACTAGCTCTTTTGTCTCTCGACTGTTTGAGCTAGCCCCCGAGTGCCATGAATGTAAAGTAGCCCCGACAAACTAGTATCCGTTCGAAAGCATAAACGCGTCGATTACATAACAGACTCGTATGAAATTTCTTCCCATGTCAAAGTTAGACGGACGACACGATAGCGCCCAGTCATAACACTAACGTTATGCGTTTTAAATGTTACCTTCACTCCTTCACCGTTTCCTTCCTCCTGTATGACACTTTCCCTCCCAAGAACTCACCAAGAGACTCGCTGTCCGGAATAGAATTAGAGAATCCTTCCCAAAGACAGGATAGGAGAGAGAGGAGCAGAGGGCTGTAGATCCGTGGCGCACGCATTCTTACAGCTACATCCCCGACGCTAGTGAGGACATTTTTTCATGTTAGTTACCAGGCTAGAACTGATTTCTCTTCCCGGGTCTCACGGCTTGGCTTCAGATGCCAACTCCCTTCCCCTGCCCGCGCTCTTCCAAACTCCCAGATCCATTGTCTTCGGTTGCAGGGAAGATCGCGATGTGTCCTTCCGTGATCGCCCCCTACCGGAAGTGAAGTGAACCGACTCTTGTATTATTACATTTACATTTAGTCATTTAGCAGACGCTCTTATCCAGAGCGACTTACAGTAAGTACAGGGACATTCCCCCGAGGCAAGTAGGGTGAAGTGCCTTGCCCAAGGACACAACGTCATTTTTCATGGCCGACTCCCTATTATTAGAAAGCTTTATTATGGAAGCAAACCAGTGACAATGTCTTAAAATTTTAAAGGCTTGAATACTTAATATAGAAATGTAAACATCACCGAATTTGTTGTTTTTTAATTCACCTATGAATTTTAAAGTGAAAAAAAAATCTGATCCAAAAATTCTGGTTTGGACATTCTGGTTCAGAAATTCTGGCTGCTCAAATTTGAAGGGTGAAATTCATATCCCAAAGTAACTGAACTCCCTCCAAACATGCAGGTCAGTGTAGCTGAACTCCCTCTGCAGCCACACCATCCTGAGCCTTGGAGGAAATCATTCCCTCTTCTCGAGTGGAAAGCAGGACGGCCGAGTGGTCAGTCACCTACAGACCAGCCCAGGAGAGCTGCCAGGCAGCTGGTCAGTCACCTACAGACCAGCCCAGGAGAGCTGCCAGCCAGCTGGACACAGAGCCTGTGTGTGTGTGTTTTGCAAGGTAGAACTTCCTGTGACCTGTCTGCCAGTTCAGAACCTAGAGAGCCATTTCCTCCATGGCTGATAAAACAACCAGAATTACGAAGATTTCAACCTCACCGTGTCTCCCACTCTGCCTCTCACCGTGTCTCCCACTCTGCCTCTCACCGTGTCTCACACTCTGCCTCTCACCGTGTCTCACACTCTGCCTCTCACCTTGTCTCCCACTCTGCCTCTCACCGTGTCTCCCACTCTGCCTCTCACCGTGTCTCACACTCTGCCTCTCACCGTGTCTCACACTCTGCCTCTCACCGTGTCTCCCACTCTGCCTCTCACCGTGTCTCACACGGACACAAAATGAGTCAACAACAAAAGCATTTGAATGTGAAAGAGAACTTTAAGAACTTTAATCTACAATACTCCAGCTGAATAGACCGATCATAAAAATTAAAATAAAATCAAAAAACAAGCAAGTACTTCTCTGAGCCTATTGTACTGTTAAAGGACAACAAAAAAACGACTTTACCAAAACAACGCTCTGTGAAAAGCTACAAGTGGTCACAACAGTTCTGGCAGCTTGTTGAGGGACCAGGTGCCCAGAGGGGGCCGATGAAACAGCATCCAAAACAACACCAACATAAAACGCACGACTCCAGTGACCAGATCATGAGCGGTCAGGGCGGAGCTTCGTCCAGTCTGCAGGTCACAGAGCCGGCAGGATGCAGGAGGACGAGGGGGGGGCGCGCACGGTCTGCTTCTTTGGAGCGGCCTGGTAGGGACTGTGCGGAGTCTATCTGTACTGGTAGTTCATGGAAGGGTCGCCCCCCCGGCCGTAGCCTGCAGGGCTGTGGTAGGGCGCTGAGGGGGCCGTGTAGCCCTGGCTTCCACCAGCAGGGGAGCTGTAGTTGGGCTGGCTGCCGTAACCTGCACACACAGAGGGCCAGACAACAACAGAGCATCAGGAAGCATCAGTCCTGGCTCACTGTACCACCACCATTACAGCAGGAACTAGAGCTGAGGCATCACTCCCACTAGGGTACAAGAGAAGCACACCTGAGATGGGGGAGTTATTAGTCTATGGAGGGGGGCAAGTCCAGAGACAGATGGAGTGTGTAAAGAGGGCGAGTGTCTATAGAGAGCGGGCCTCACCTTCGTAACTGTAGTCCTGCCCACCTCCGGCCCCGCCCGTCACCTGGCTGGGGTAGGCGGTGGAGTAGGGGTACCCCCCCGCGCCGGCCTGGCTCTGGGTGAAACTCTTCTTCCCTGGCCCGTAGCCGTACGGGTTGTAGGGGCTCTGGCCGGGGGCAGGGGCAGCCTGGTAGCCCCCGGCCGGCCCAGGGCTCACCCCGGGGACGCTGGCGAAGGGCGCTTTGGCTCCCTGGTGCATGGGGGGCTTCTTGGCGGGGGGTTTGGGGGCGGAGGGGGGCGTGGCGTAGCCCCCGTCGTTCTGGTAGTATGAGCCGTAGGAGGCGGGAGAAGGACCGGCAGGGCTGGTGGAGGCTCCTCCCCCTGGGCCCGAGGCCCCGCCCCCTCCGTTGTTGTAGTAGTCTAGGAGAGAGCAGCAGGAGTCAGCTACAAGGCATCTACAGCCAGACGTCATCCACAGCCGGACGACATCCACAGCCGGACGACATCCACAGCCGGACGTCATCCACAGCCGGACGACATCCACAGCCGGACGACATCCACAGCCGGACGACATCCACAGCCGGACGACATCCACAGCCGGACGACATCCACAGCCGGACGTCATCCACAGCCGGACGACATCCACAGCCGGACGACATCCACAGCCGGACGTCATCCACAGCCGGACGACATCCACAGCCGGACGACATCCACAGCCGGACGACATCCACAGCCGGACGACATCCACAGCCGGACGACATCCACAGCCGGACGACATCCACAGCCGGACGACATCCACAGCCGGACGTCATCCACAGCCGGACGACATCCACAGCCGGACGACATCCACAGCCGGACGTCATCCACAGCCGGACGACATCCACAGCCGGACGACATCCACAGCCGGACGACATCCACAGCCGGACGACATCCACAGCCGGACGACATCCACAGCCGGACGACATCCACAGCCGGACGTCATCCACAGCCGGACGTCATCCACAGCCGGACGTCATCCACAGCCGGACGTCATCCACAGCCGGACTCCTCGGTTAATAACCAGCTCATGATGCAGAAATTTCCACTTAAATTACATTTAGTGTTTTCGGAGGATAACCTTTATTTCTTTAGTGTAAAAAAATAATGAAAATGTTTCCTTCACAATCATACTCATGGTATCATCATAGAGGCAACATATCTGACTGCTATCTAACTAGCTACCATAGAAACAGGATCCAGCGTCATATCATGTTGTGCCCATTATACAAACGTAATAACAAGAATTTCATGGCAAATATTTCAGTCAACAAAAAAGATTCAGTCAAGCTAAACAAGTTCAGCAAGAACCAGGAGCAGAACAGTTGTTGAAACACTGATTGGAAGTGGTTTGATTTAAAACACGTCATCACAGCCTTACAAGAAAATCAGAGTCAGAGAGCAGCTTGCAGATGAGTTGGGGGGAGGAGAGAGGGGCGGGGGTGTGTCACCCCAGCAAGCAGCTGTACACCTGTCCATCCACAACAGACAACTTCTCCATTCAGGTGCCACAAGGCGGCATTGTAACAGGAAGTGGGTGGGCGGGGCATAGGCAGATCAAGGTGTCCGTGTGTTCCTGGTAGGCAGGTAGGAGGAGGCCCAAGGGGCAGGTGTCTCTGGGGGGCTACAGGTGAGAGGGCAGCAGGAAGGAAAGGGGGGTAGGGGGGCTCCAGGGGGGCGCAGCAAGACAGCAGTTTGTGTTGCAGGAAGGAACACTACTGCACTGTGTCCTCTTTCTCTAGTGTTTTTAAGCTTGGGGAGGGGGGGGGGGGCGATCGGGACGATCTATGTCGCAAATTCGTGGTAGCAGTCTGAGACAAAGTCACCTACAGAGTGAAACAGAGCAGAGAAGGAAAATATACAATTAGATTTCTCTCCTTTTTTTGGTATAGCCTTTTGTGTTGGCACTTTTCATAGATTCCATTTGTCAAATTGTGTTGTTTAAAAACGGCATTCTTTCTGCAGATTGGACTTTTAGATTTCTCTGCTCCTGTCCACTCTGGGTGGGTCTGTCCTCAGGGAAGGTGTGGAGACGGGGGGGGGGGTTGGACGAGGTCAAAGGTTAAAAGGTCACAGATCAAGCCCTGTGGCTTAAAGCAGAGAAATGTAAAATCATCAAAAACCTGAAGTATCAAGAGCCCTCAGCGGGTTGCCAAGGTAACCTAGGTCGTCCAGACTGGATCAGTATATTCACACAGACGTAAACGCCTGTGCAGGATAAATATGTCTTCTCTTGTTATACCATCACAGCGTGATCTGAGGAGCTACCCAGAGTTTTACAGGGTACACTCTGTAAAGTTCTGAGCAGGTTTAGAAGTTTACACTGTAAAGTTCTGACCAGGTTAACAGAGATCACACTGTAAAGTTCTGACCAGGTTTAGAAGTTTACACTGTAAGGTTCTGACAAGGTTTACACTGTAAGGTTCTGTGAGAATGCTGCACCCTGGAAACACATAGCTAGAAAGGAGCACTCACTGTATCCAGAGCTGCCGTTGTTCCCAAAACCAAAAGTACCAAAGCCACCTGTGGGTTGAGAGTGAGCGATCAGGACCCACACCCGTGTACATCACGCTTTCAACAAGCGCTGATATTAGTGACATGGTTCTGCTGAAAACTCAGGTGGCAGTTGTTTTTACTGGTTGTAATGTGGATGGATGTAGTCAATAAATACACCTACTAAAATACAAATTAAATTAATATTTAGTAATCAAATAAAGATCAAAGCTGGCCTCTTACCTTGACCGTAGCCTCCACCATTGTTGAAGCCCCTGCCCCGGCCCCGCCCCCGGCCCCGCCCCCGGCCTCGAGGGCTGGTTGCAGGCTCTCCCGGAGGAGCCCCAACTGGGCTGAAGCCGGACTGCTGGGACACGTGAATACACGCACACGTGAATACACGCACACGTGAATACACACACGTGAATACACGCACACGTGAATACACGCACACGTGAATACACACACGTGAATACACACACACGTGAATACACACACACGTGAATCCACACACACGTGAATCCACACACACGTGAATACACACACACGTGAATCCACACACACGTGAATCCACACACACGTGAATCCACACACACGTGAATCCACACACGTGAATACGCACACGTGAATACACACACGTGAATACACACACACACACGTGAATACACACACACACGTGAATACACACACACACGTGAATACACACACACGTGAATACACACACGTGAATACACACACACGTGAATACACACACGTGAATACACACACGTGAATACACACACGTGAATACACACACACACACGTGAATACACACACACGTGAATACACACACGAGAACACACACACGTGAACACACACACGTGAACACACACACGTGAATACACACACGTGAATACACACACGTGAATACACACACGTGAATACACACACGTGAATACACACACGTGAATACACACACACGTGAATACACACAAAGACGACAGGAAAACTAACTAGAGAAGACAGGAGGACGAACTAGAGAAAAAGACAATTAGACCAACTAGAAAGGAAGACAGGAGGCTGGAGGACTAACTACAGAAAAAGACAGGAGGCTGGAGGACTAACTAGAGAGGAAGACAGGAGGACTAAATAGAGAAGAAGACAGGAGGCTGAAAGACTAACTAAAGAGGAAGACAGCAGGCCTAACTACAGAGGAAGACAGGAGGCTGGAGGACTAACTAGAGAAGAAGACAGGAGGCCTAACTAGAGAAGAAGACAGGAGGACTAACTAGAGAAGAAGACAGGAGGCCTAACTAGAGAGGAAGACAGGAGGCCTAACTAGAGAGGAAGACAGGAGGCCTAACTAGAGAAGAAGACAGGAGGACTAACTAGAGAAGAAGACAGGAGGCCTAACTAGAGTGGAAGACAGGAGGACTAACTAGAGAAGAAGACAGGAGGACTAACTAGAGAAGAAGACAGGAGGCCTAACTAGAGTGGAAGACAGGAGGCTGGAGGACTAACCATGGGAGGTCCCTTCTTCTTCTTGGCTGCCTCGACCACGGCGCCCTCTGGGAAGAGGCTCTCCAGTGCAGCCAGGGCAGCGTATGCCTTGGCCACCTTCTTATTGGACCCTGTACCTTGGAACTTCTGCTCATCCACCTCCACCTGGATCACAGACATACACACACACTTAGAAAATCACACCCACACCTCCACCTGATCACAACCACACAGGCTCAGACACACCACACACACACACACACACACCTCCATGACGAAGCGTTTGTCGTGGCTGCCTCCAGTCTCTGAGATGAGCTCGTACTTCAGGCCACGCCTCTTTTCGTTCAGCTCCATCACCGGGTTCTTCCCATGCTTGGTCAGGATGGGGCCCTGGCGCGCGCTCTGCAGGGTCATACACAGGGGTGGGGTTAGACAGGGGCAGGGTGAGACAGGGGCAGGATCTGAGCCGTGTGTGTGTGTTTACCTCAGCGGTGTCGGTAGGTTCTGTTTTGGCGGGTGCTGTGGCAGGGGGGACCTCCGTCTCCGGGGTGGGCGGGGCACAAGGCTTCACTTCCTCCACCGCCGGCTCCACTTCCTCCTTCACCGGCTCTGACGTCTTTAACTCCACCCCTGTGGGCAGACCCATGTCCTGCAGCACCTGGGATTGGACCACACCGACAATTGGCAGGTTAGATACACTAGTAAGCCAATTGGAAATCACACCCACAATGCAAAATCAATAACTTTATGGATGGTAGGAGCAGTCTCCAGAATATTGTGGAATTTATAGTTGTGATTGTTTAAGGTCCGTTTTAACAATTGATGACTGCTGATTGATGACCATAATGTACATATTTCTAGTGATGCACTTATGTTTCGCCCTGTAATTACAATGTGCACTACATTACTTTGGATGTAAACACTTCTTAATAAATACAAATGGACCATTGATAATGTTCTGTGTTTAGTTGCTGCTACTAATAATAAGTGTATATAATACATAAACATGTTTTAAGGTTACTATGGTTTTACGGTGCAGTCCCAAGTGACATTGCTTGTAAAAGGGCTCAACAAATCAATTAGACTTCATCATATGACTGCTGGTAGTTCCACTGCGTAACCAGGGGCCCTGTGAGTAGTTCCACTCCGTAACCAGGGGCCCTGTGAGTAGTTCCACTCCGTAACCAGGGGCCCTGTGAGTAGTTCCACTCCGTAACCAGGGGCCCTGTGAGCTGTGTTGGGGTGAAGCTCACCTTGACGGCTACGTGCAGCTTGGCGGTGCGCTTGGAGGGCCCAGAGGCCTCGAAGGGCTTGCCGTCCACCTCCACCGCCATGGTGAACACCGGCACATGCACCGGCCCTGTCTGGGAGACCAGCCGGTACTGCAGGCCCGGCTTCAACTGGTTCAGACGCATCAGAGCGTTCATGGTCTGGGGGGGGTCGGCCTTCTCATCTGGGGCTGGAGGGAGGGGGGGGGAGAGGTGAGAGGGGGGAGAGGTGAGGGGGGGGAGGGGAGGGGGGGGAGAGGTGAGGGGGGGAGAGGTGAGGGGGGAGGGGGGAGAGGTGAGATGGCGTGGGGGAGGAGAGGTGAGATGGGAGGGGGGGGGGGGAGAGGTGAGATGGAGGGGGGGGGGGGAGAGGTGAGATGGAGGGGGGGAGGAGAGGTGAGAGGGGAGGGGGGGAGGAGGACAGAGGTGAGGGAGGCAGATGGAGACGAGACAGGTGGGAAGAGGAGAGAGGGTGAGAGTACGAAGAGGAGGAGAGAAGAAGAGAGCGTTTTAACCTCCTGGTCTTTTCTGTCCCCTGAGTGGGTCTCTGATGAAGAATCACCTACATTTACCACTTTTAGGGCACATTACAAATAAAATGTATTATAATGTATTATTACATTTCTTCTGCAGCTTCTTCTTCTTCTTATTTGGACTCTTGTCGTCGCCTCCTTCCTCCTCCTCTATGGGCCTCTTCATGGGAGGGGCGTAGGTGGTGCTGGGAGGGATTTGGACTGAAACACACAACCCCAACATGAGTGGTTCCACGCCTACTTCAGCTTGACGTTTATTAGGCATCAGGGCTGGGACCAGGGCTGGGACCAGGGCAGGGACCAGGGCTGGGAGACCAGGGCTGGGCCCAGGGCTGGGACCAGGGCTGGGAGACCAGGGCTGGGACCAGGGCTGGGACCAGGGCTGGGAGACCAGGGCTGGGAGACCAGGGCTGGGACCAGGGCTGGGAGACCAGGGCTGGGAGACCAGGGCTGGGACCAGGGCTGGGAGACCAGGGCTGGGAGACCAGGGCTGGGAGACCAGGGCTGGGAGACCAGGGCTGGGAGACCAGGGCTGGGAGACCAGGGCTGGGAGACCAGGGCTGGGAGACCAGGGCTGGGAGACCAGGGCTGGGAGACCAGGGCTGGGACCAGGGCTGGGACCAGGGCAGGGCCCAGGGCTGGGACCAGGGCTGGGAGACCAGGGCTGGGAGACCAGGGCTGGGACCAGGGCTGGGACCAGGGCTCGCAACTAACTTTTTCCCTCACTGTCCCAGTACCGTTCCGAAGTGCCAAATTAACCCTCCCAAACTGAACTTGACCTGTCCCAAAATGTAAATTCTTGTGTTTTTGCATTTGACATTCTGACATGGGTCTAGGTTATTTGCATCACTATTTAAGTAATCCATACAGCTCAAATCAATGTCAGAATTTCTATGTGACTACATACACAATAGAACACACATGTATGTATTTCTTGTTTCATGGAGGGGCTAACCATGGAGGCAGCTTCACCGCTACGCATATTTGCGACGTTACGCTGTGAGACCTGCATTTGAACAATCACATATGTGCGACGCTACTCCTTAACGGGTTAAATAGCATTCACAAAAAAAGTGTTTCTACTGCTGTTTTGTTATAAAAACGATCTATAAGCCGCTTCAAAATATAAACCGCACCACCACAAGAACAATTTTAAAATCGGGTAATAAACCGCGGTTTTATTTCCGAAAAATACGGTAGTCTGTGTTGAACTGTCCCAGACATCTAGTCTGTGTTGAACTGTCCCACACATCTAGTCTGTGTTGAACTGTCCCAGACATCTAGTCTGTGCTGAACTGTCCCAGACATCTAGTCTGTGTTGAACTGTCCCAGACATCTAGTCTGTGCTGAACTGTCCCAGACATCTAGTCTGTGTTGAACTGTCCCAGACATCTAGTCTGTGTTGAACTGTCCCAGACATCTAGTCTGTGTTGAACTGTCCCAGACATCTAGTCTGTGTTGAACTGTCCCAGACATCTAGTCTGTGTTGAACTGTCCCAGACATCTAGTCTGTGTTGAACTGTCCCAGACATCTTTTTCATCGTCCCCGGGACGACGGGACAACGTTAATTTCGAGCCCTGGCTGGGACTAGGGCCCAGATATCAGGGCTGGGCCTACCTGTGTAATCGATGGGAGCTTCTCCGCGAGGCTTGCGGGGCATCTTGGAGGGAAGGGGGTCCATGCCCAGCACCTTGTGCAGCTGTCCGAATGCAGACAGCCTCAAGGCATGCTGGGAAACGGAAGACAGACAGTTTAGGTTTGACACAAACACACGTACAACAGGGGGGTCTTCTGGGTAGTTATGTGTAGCATCCTCCACTCTCTCTCTCACACACACACACACACACACACCTGTGCGCTCTGTGTGATGTCCTCTCTGTGTTGGGTGTCCAGGTGTGCGATGGCGTCAGTCAGCTCCTTCTCACAGGGGTCGCAGATTCCAGAACCGTCTGGCAAAGGACACCACAGAAGAAGAGAAATGAAAGAACCGCCACAGGAACACGCAGACAGAAACACTTCATATGGTCTAGATGGAAAACAGGTGGAAATCCAAACTACAACTAGTCCAGATTAGATCCAGTCCATATTAGAAGAAAGAACCCATCTAGAATGAGACCAGTTCTGAGCAGGACATGATTAATAATATTGATGATAATAACATTGATTTTAGCAGACTTTTATTTCAAAGCAACATGTAGTAGTTGTAGAGGGGGGGGTTTAAACCTGCGACCTCACCGAGCTGTAGCCAGCAACTCACCTGCCATGAGGATCCCAGAAGCAAGACATTCTAGAACTCTCCTCAGAGCTTCTCCTGCTCCCATTGGTCGATTCCCTGTTCCAATGGCCTTCTCACACAGCAGCTCCAACGGCTGATAGGACAGAAAGTGATGATGTCATAAGAGGAAATTGCCCTGCCTAGTAAGACTATCATTATGTAACCGAGGCAGAGAGGAAAAGGGAAATAGGCAGCAGGAGAAGGGGAGAGAGGTGAGAGGGGGTGAGGTGAGAGGGGGTGAGGTAGAGGCTGAAGGAGAAGAGAGGTGAGAGGGGGTGAGGTAGAGGCTGAAGGAGAAGAGAGGTGAGATAGAGGCTGAAGGGGGAGAGCCTCACCCAGCCTCTGAGCGGGGCCCAGGTGGGGACACGGGAGCAGAGATCTCTGAGGATGCGGATGACGATGACGCAGGAACGCAGCCCATTGGCCCTCGCCTGCAGACACACGTAGAGGGGGCGTGGTCAGGGAGAACACACACTCTCTCTCTCCCTCCCTCTCTCTCACACACACACACACACACACACACACACATAGAAACTACTATACACCAAAAAGCCACACAGACTCACTACTGGCTTGCCTGTCATTAAGTTGACTTGGGCAGCAGAACTGGGCATGAGAGAATATTGGATGTCTGATAGAGCTGGACAAGGATTCTGGTGGAGGACGGTAATGATTACACTGGAGACGTCATCTATAGAAGCAGAGCAGGATATGATGGGTGTACTTCCTAGTGGTGGAGATCACCATTTTCAAATTCTAGGTTGCGGAATCTCCCATTCCAGAATCTCCTTTTAAAGAATCAGATATGTCCACAAGAGTACATTTTCTTATTTTGGCAATGAATTAGGCCATTATTATTAATATACCAAATTCATTATGTAAATTTTGGGAACTTTTTGATAAAGATCTAGCGTCCACCTAGCTAGCTTTAAAGTTGAACTAAACTCCAAATCCTCTTTTCAAACCCCTGTGGGGAACTCTCACTGGCTTAATTCATCCATCCTGGTCCTGATTCCAACTAACCTTAGCAAGTGTGTTATTTGAATTTATTTGGTGGTAAATCCCATCTCTTTTTGCTCCTAGAGGTCAAAAACGTAAAGTCCGTTTTTGAGGTTATCACAGGAGGGGTCATGTGTGATACTGACGTATTGCAGGTTGTGTAGGATAACTGGCTGTGTATCATGTATCACTGATACTATCACACTGAGTTATTTATATATTGTTGGTAGGTAGACCTGTGAACGCACTGTATATAGAGTTAGTCACACGTCACTGCTTCCAGTGACCAATCAGAGAGCAGCAGCGTCTGGAGGGTGTTGGGGCGGGGTTAGAAGCAGATATAATGACACTGCAACGACACCCGTTAGTGTCATGACGCTGCAGTGTGATCATGACACTGCAGTGCTGCAGTGTATCATGACACTGCAGCGCTGCAGTGTATCATGACAAAGGTTTCCTGTGAAACACTTTCTGTTTTAAACACTAAAGAACATCAAACAGAATGGACTAGGTGAGACTTCTAGACAGCCGAGAGAAAAAACAAAACATGTAGAATCAGGGTTTTTTTATCACAGAAACTGGGCCAGAGAAAAACAATCAATGTTAAATATATATATATATTAAACAACAATAACGAAAGTAGCAGCATTAACAAAATAAACAAACATAAAAACTACGGTTTCTGAAGACAAATAAATACAAGATGCAAACCTGGAACCACTTAGCGTGGCGGAGAGACCCCAGTGCAGTCAGGCATTTCTGCCTGTCCAGAACATCCGGCGGGTCGCTGCCTGAGAGCGTTTCTATTGGACGAGGTGGGATAGGAAGACAAGGTACGGTTTGACCAAGGGGGGTTCTGTCTCAGGGCCAGGGGAACCTGGCCAGGGGAACAGCCTTCCCCTACCACAGGCTAGGGGGAGGGGGGCCCTCCTCAGGAGATACCCTGCTACCTTCTGGTTATACATCTCCTTTATAACTTGTCTTCTGGTTATACACCTTCTCCTTTATAACCTGTCTTCACCTTTATAATAACCTGCTGCCTTATGTTCAGACTCAATACCTTAACCCCTGTCCATCTCTCTCCTGGTCTCCCTCCCTCCTGCTCTCTCCTGGTCTCCCTACCTCTCCCTGCCTACTGCTCTCTCCTGGTCTACCTCCCTCTCCCTGCCTACTGCTCTCTCCTGGTCTCCCTCCCTCTCCCTGCCTACTGCTCTCTCCTGGTCTACCTCCCTCTCCCTGCCTACTGCTCTCTCTCTCTCCCTGCCTACTGCTCTCTCCTGGTCTCCCTCTCTCCCTGCCTACTGCTCTCTCCTGGTCTCCCTCTCTCCCTGCCTACTCCTCTCTCCTGGTCTCCCTCTCCCTCCCTGCCTACTGCTCTCTCCTGGTCTCCCTCTCCCTGCCTACTGCTCTCTCCTGGTCTCCCTCTCCCTGCCTACTGCTCTCTCCTGGTCTCCCTCCCTGCTCTCTCCTGGTCTCCCTGCCTACTGCTCTCTCCTGGTCTCAATGCCTACTGCTCTCTCCTAGTCTCCCTCCCTGCAGCTCTCTCCTGGTCTCATTGCCTACTGCTCTCTCCTGGTCTCCCTGCCTGCAGCTCTCTCCTGGTCTCCCTCTCCCTCCCTGCAGCTCTCCCTGCCTACTGCTCTCTCCTGGTCTCCCTGCCTGCAGCTCTCTCCTGGTCTCCCTCTCCCTCCCTGCAGCTCTCCCTGCCTACTGCTCTCTCCTGGTCTCCCTGCCTACTGCTCTCTCCTGGTCTCCGTAGCAGGCAGCCTAGAGCTGCCTTAGGGAGGAGACGCCCCTCCCCCGCCTGCTCTCTGGGTGCCGTGACCCCTCCGTGACCCCTTCAGAGACAGACAGCAGCCAGTTGGTCAAAGGTCCAGCATCCCTAAAATTGACAAACTAGAAGGCTTGACAGAGAGAATAAGAATTGGAACCACAGGGAGCAGGAATCATATGCACAGAAATAAGAAACTGGTCCACACTGCAGCAAAACTGATGGCCTGCAACTCCCAAGTGGGGCTCTCGGTGGGGTCGGGGGGTGCAGACAAGGCTGGGGGTCCGGGCCTGAATCTGCCTATCCTGCAGGGTATGGTGTTGACTCTCTACCTAACTTTCTCTCCCCCTCTCTCTCTCTCCCTTGTAGAGGCCACTTCCTGTCAGCTCATCCAGCGCCGCCCCCCACGCCTCCTCCTGATGACATTGCCAGCCTCTGTGGCGAGCGCGGTAACTGTAGCGACAGTGGTCAGCGTGGCCCCCTTGGTTTTGACTGTGTCTGGGTGAACGTGACATTCAGCCATGCAGAGTCAAACTACCCCGGCGTTGTCTGTAGCCCCACGCCTCCACGCTCAGGAACTGCATGGTCGGGGGCCCCTCGGCGGAGCCCGCACACCAATCAAATGCACCTCACACCTCGCTACTCATTTTTGCTGCAATGCGAACCGTTCATCAGAGGTATATCAACACATGCAAACAAAGTGGTCTTTGTTTTGTTTATTTTTTTGTTTTGTTTTTTTAAATTCTCAGTAAGCCTTCGTGTAGTTGTTGTCTTGACTCCGTAGGGGAAGAGCAAGCCTGGTCACGCTAACTAGCTTTCCTATACTGTATATTGGGCCATCAAAAATGCACTTCACATTACATGGAACTATGAGAGTCTAGGAAGCTATAAACATAGCATCTTTCAGTTACATGACAGCTCCTTCATGGTTATGTCCCCTAGCTCCATTGAAGGCCCAATAAACAATATCTGTCTAGCCTGGCCCCGTCTGCCTGCCTGTCATGTGGCCTGCCTGCCTGTGGGGGGCGCTAGCGAGCCCTCGCCCCCGTGCGGACCCCTACCTCCGGCGGCAGCCTTCTCGGCGTCCTCGCGGACCAGGGGAGAGGTCATGTGGATGGTCAGGCTCAGAGGAGGCTCCTTGCTACTCTTGATTATAATGGTGGCATCTCGCACCGACTGGGTCACCACGTACTTGTCCTCGGTGATTGCCTATCAGGAGAGAGATGAGGTCAGTGCCAGCATATCAGGAGAGAGACGGGGTCAGTGCCAGCCTATCAGGAGAGACAGGGTCAGCCTATCAGGAGAGACAGGGTCAGTGCCAGCCTACCAGGAGAGAGGGTGAAGGTACCTTGAGCTGCACGGCCAGGTTGAGGGCCACCTTGTTGAGCAGGCCGGCGGTGGGCTTGTCCTTACACAGTAGCACCAGCTCCAGGTCCAGGTCTCCCTTCAGGAGCAGGCCCTTGGCCACCAGTCCCACCCTCATCACCCCCCGCAGGGAACGGGTCACGTGCTCCTGGGCCCTGGGCTCGCTGGAGTCACACACACACACAGGGATACACACACACACACACACACAGGTTGGTAGTTATAATCACTACATTTCACATCTGGTTAGTCATTAAAACGTCCTCATGTCCCCCCTGTCCCCCATCCTGACTCCCCCTCCTCACCTTTCCCCCTCCGTTCCATCAGGATCTGGCTTCACCGCCACCTTCTCTTGCTCATCCAGCCAATCAGAGACTGCCTTGAGGGCACGCTCAGTGTGGGACACCATGTTCTGCACAGCCTCCAGCTCCTGCTGTGTGGGGTAGACGGCCGAGTGTTTGGCCATCACGTGCCGGTCGTCATTCATGAAGATCCGCACAGCGCGGTGACGGAGGGGAGGCGGCTGGGGACACGACACACCCGTTACCATCACACCCGTTACCATCACACCCGTTACCATCACACCCGTTACCATCACACCCGTTACCATCACACCCGTTACCATCAACCTTCACACAACCTTCAATTACACGTTTTAGTGGAGACAGACAATCATGTCTTCCATATTCCCAGTTTAGAACACTACAAGGCCTCAGGTTTACTAAGATGTTGCGTTACCATGGTGAGGTGGTGCAGCCGGGCAGATGCTGTCAGGCCAGGTGTTCTGTGTAGGAGCAGACAGTTGGGTTACTCCTTCCTGTTCCTGTAGAGGGAGACAACAGCAGGATCCAGGGTTACCACCTGCCTTTAGTATATCTCAGTGGTAGAACATGGGGATGGGTATATCTCAGTGGTAGAACATGGGGATGGGTATATCTCAGTGGTAGAACATGGGGATGGGTATAGCTCAGTGGTAGAGCATGGGGATGGGTATAGCTCAGTGGTAGAGCATGGGGATGGGTATAGCTCAGTGGTAGAACATGGGGATGGGTAGAGCTCAGTGGTAGAACATGGGGATGGGTAGAGCTCAGTGGTAGAACATGGGGCTGGGTATAGCTCAGTGGTAGAGCATGGAGATGGGTATAGCTCAGTGGTAGAACATGGGGCTGGGTATAGCTCGGTGGTAGAGCATGGGGATGGGTATAGCTCAGTGGTAGAACATGGGGATGGGTATAGCTCAGTGGTAGAACATGGGGCTGGGTATAGCTCAGTGGTAGAACATGGGGATGGGTATAGCTCAGTGGTAGAACATGGGGATGGGTATAGCTCAGTGGTACAGCATTGGGGATGGGTATAGCTCAGTGGTAGAGCATGGAGATGGGTATAGCTCAGTGGTAGAACATGGGGCTGGGTATAGCTCAGTGGTAGAGCATGGGGATGGGTATAGCTCAGTGGTAGAACATGGGGCTGGGTATAGCTCAGTGGTAGAACATGGGGATGGGTATAGCTCAGTGGTACAGCATTGGGGATGGGTATAGCTCAGTGGTAGAGCATGGAGATGGGTATAGCTCAGTGGTAGAACATGGGGCTGGGTATAGCTCAGTGGTAGAGCATGGGGATGGGTATAGCTCAGTGGTAGAGCATGGAGATGGGTATAGCTCAGTGGTAGAACATGGGGCTGGGTATAGCTCAGTGGTAGAACATGGGGATGGGTATAGCTCAGTGGTACAGCATTGGGGATGGGTATAGCTCAAGGAAAAAATTAAAAAACAATCCTGGTGACCTGGTGTGAGATGGGGGGGGTCAGTCTTTACAAAGCTGGTTAGAGGTAAGCGGGGAGGAGTGCTAAAAACAGGGGTGCTTAGAAAGTAGGAATAAAGTAGGTTAGTACTTAGTATGGGAGCAACCGTTATGGCGGACGACGCAGAAACCACAAATAGAAAACGTTTTGGTTTGGTTTTGATTATAAAGCAGGGTACCTCTGGCCCAGAGCACCACAAAACACATCGATATTTACCAGCAGCCACATAAACCCAGCTCGGAAAAAATAAACCCCGTCTGGAGAGAACTCTGGATACACGTTTTTCTCAATGCAAAATCTGGTCCAAAGGCCAAATTGATCAGGTCCACTGATCGTGTGAGTGTACGCTAGGGTATATTCAACCAAAGAACGAGAATTCAAAAAACAGCACATCACATCCGCTACAGCGTCATTTAACAACGTAGTTGGTTGTTAACCTCATACCTGACAACAATAGTAGTCAACTTATCCACAGGTTGTTCGCCCGCTGACTAACTACTGGCTGTTTATTCGCCATCTAGTTAGCGGTACCCCCGTTAGCCTATACATGGTAAAAGTTAGGTATCGTTAGCAGGCACGCCATTTTCCGAAGCCATTTCAACTGGACCAAGGTTACAATCTCGACACAGGGATGCTGGCCACATCAATCCTTCTCACCGCCATTTTACTGCCTGAATTCAGACGCGCCAGGCAGTGACACATTCTGGAAAACGCTCCTATTTGAGAAAAACCACAATACGTTTTTTTCTGTTATCGAGTTTGCTAGTTAACTAAACTGTTGCTAATGCTCTGGTTGAAATACCCAGAGCATTAAGACCGATCCTCCCCATTTCTGCATGTTCACGTTCCACTGCAATTGTATTACATAGTAGCAAAAGTAACAACTATACGTGAATTAGCTCATTATTATTACTACTACAATTAATATTCAACTCAATAAAAACTCAATATTAGGACACAAAGCCTACCGATAATACGTATTCTAACAGACAAACGTTACGCCGTTAGCAACTTAGTTATTGATAGGTGGTGGTAGCTAGCAGTTGCAGCCAGCTCGGTGTGGTTGCTAGCTAGAGCTAATTGGATGTTGGCTAAACAAAGGCCGGGAAATGTTGGATTGTCGGAACATATTTCTACTCAATATATCATAAGTAGTATCGCCGATGTCTGGTAGCTAAATCTTGCATACATTTTTCATATCATTTTCTCGAAAATACACACAACATTCGTTAAATGAAGCCAGAAAACATACAATGTTAGAATTCTACGTCCTTACCTGTAGCGACGTGTTTGCCGCTAGCTGTGCTAGGGTAGCTAGGTTGCTACGCTTGGGACTGGGCGCATGAAGCCGCACGCCCCCTGCAAAACAGCGAAGCTAATTGGCTGATGCAGGCATGTGGTAACAAAGCTGCCACCAATCTTGTGAATACTAGCCTTAACTACAATTCTCAACGCCAGATGTCACTGTAGCTTTACAAAACTAGACCTGGTCAGCGGGCGAGCTTGTAGAGCAAGCTAGTCACCTATTTTAAGTGTTGTAAGTGAAGTATGAGGATAACGGAACGGCACCGCACATTTGGAGTTACCAGATGTCACTGTGTAGCTTTATAGCTTGTAATTTAACAGGTAATACATTGTAGACACATCACCTTGGTAAGGTCACTTGCCTTGTTGTCACCAGATATCATACCTGACCAGGGGTGTAGGTGTGCATCCTCTAATATAGAATTACCTGATTTTATGCCGTTTTTACGTGGTGGTTAAGACGTGGAAGGCAACTCTATTGCAACTCTATCTCCTGTCTGGCCCCTCAATGGTGGAATCAACTCCCCACCTCCATCAGAGACACTGACTGTCTCCCCACCTTCAAGAAAAGGCTCAAGACGCACTTGTTCCGGGAGTACAACGGTACTTAGGAATGTTTGGCTGGACCTGATGTTAGTTTCCTCCAGGATCACAATGACTCTTATTGAGAGACTTGTTGCTCTTGTTGGTTAGCTGTAACTGACTTAAAATGATTGTTCTCGCTGTGTAATATATTATTGTTGCTGGCTTTTTCCACAGGTACACTCTTGCACTTTTGAGGTTCATGCTGTTTAATTGTAACTTGTCTAACTACATGCTCTTATGGTTCTTCCCTTTGGTAATTATTTGGTTTTCACAATGTATGCTTCATGTTTGGTTACCCACAATGTTTGGGGCTATCTCGTTGTTATTTTCAGTGAGCTATGCACTTTTGTAAAGCTCTCTCTTGGAATTCGCTTTGGATAAAAGAGTCTGCTAAATGCATAAATGTAATTGTAAATATTGTATATCCGTGAGAGAAAATGTGTGTGTAGACCTACTGTCCTGACACAGGTGTACCTGACATGGTCTGAAACAGCCCTTCTGAGAAGGTTCGATCAGTGGTGGCTGTCGAGAGGGGTGGAGCTACAAGCTGTCCACTTCAAACAGGCCTAGTTGTCTTCAAATTACAGCCCAGAATAAGAAAAGTTAACCAAGCAACTCAACCTTTATTGGAATATTCCTATAGGATCAAATGTTATTTACATTTAGATTTACATTTAAATGTATTTCTGCTCATCTAACACCATGTTATTAACACTTCATAACATGATATGTTAGTAAAACAGTTTAGTTCCATAGCTTAGGCATCACAACACAAATTGCTTCATGTCCCCAGACAATTGGGGAAAATAGAGACATTATATACACAGACACATTCTTCCTTCAAGTCTTTTACATCTTAAATCTTCTATTGGAGCACAGCCTGTTCCCTTTGGCTAGGCAGCACATAGCATCTTAACTGTGACTTCATGTTGGAGGTGTGTCTGATCGAATACAGTTCTGCATTTTCACTTCACATGCATATCATCATTTCCAAAACACTGAAAGTAACACATCTATGAAATTAGATTTTTGTCATAGGCATAAACAGTTTATATCACATATTTGGGTTTCCAGATTTCTGGCATACTGACAGCATTTAGTCTGATGGCCTGTTGATGGTGTTGATGGCCTGTTGACTCCCTCACTTCTTCTCTGAGTTGTGGAAGGAGCTGATGTCCCAGCGTTGCAGGGTGCTCCTCCTGAGGGTGCTCCTCCTGAGGGCGTTGCCGTGGCGGCCGATGATGCAGTAGATCTTCCGGAGGACGGCTCGGCGCAGCAGGATGTAGACCCAGGGGTCGAGGATCTGGTTCCAGGTCGCCAGCCGCACCCCCGTCAACAGAAGCCTGTGGTAGTAGCCCTTCTGCTCGTCGTCAAGGACACGGCCGTAGGAGCTTGTCACAGACATCAGTCCAAAGATCTGAGGAGGAGAGGATGAGGAGAGTAGGAGGAGAGGAGGAGGAAGAGATGAGGAGGAGAGGTGAAGGAGGAGGAGAGGAGGAGGAGGGAGAGGAGGAGGCCCACGAGTCAGGAGACGTTGGGTGAAAACAGTTCTAAAACAAAGATTCACTCAAATCAATTTTGGAAATCACAAACAGTCACTCATACAGCAATAGCTAGAGGATGATTGTGATCTGTCAGAGAGGCTATATTGTATGTCATATTGATAGTTTATACAACTTGTTCAAATTGTTGAGGTCCTCTTTCTTGGTACAACTTTTTTCATTAATCTTGTGTTGCTTTTGGTCAACTTGAGAGTCTTTTACAACTTATGTTTGTATTACATAGTTTATTCTTACTTATTAATTATTACAGTCATGCAGTCGATACAAATCTGTTTTTTATGTCTGAAAGTCCACATTCCTCAGAGCTCCACAGAATTATAATTTATTACTAATTTAATACTATGTATTATACTAAACAAAGTGATGATGTGTCTGACAATGTGGGATATTTCCACTCCGCTCCATGTAGGGCTTACATGAATCAGGCCGACCTTAGATGACGTTACTTTCCCTGCCTGATTAGAACTGGATTAGGAAACAACACGGGAGGAACTGTACGCTACTCAAATGCTCTTAGCACAGGTCGCAGGTCCATCGCGGATACATTATTATCATGACATGATACATTCTCATAGCTGTAACTTCATGTCTGACTGAGACACATCGACCTAATACCCACAAGTCGTATTTAACTTGAAATTTTGTAAATCCTGTGTGTACTAGGAAACTTAGTCTGGTTACTCATATTAGTCCCCTCAGTGTACAGTAAGAATCATTTGATGCTTGTGTTACGTCCCCAGTCCTGTCATGTGTTTTGTGTGTGCGTGTTTGCTTTGCTCTGTTTCCATTCTCTACATGTGGCGCCCTCTTTACCACTCATCAACCAACGACTCCTCCCTCCCGTTACCCGTTGTCCAGCTGGTTCTTGTTGTCCGTTATCCAATCCCGTCGTCCCTCAGCTGTATATCTATCACTGTTTGTCCTGTCAAAGGGGGCGGCCTTGTTGTCCTTTGGAGAGCTCCTTCTTGGTGTGTTTGGCTGTGCTGGCTGTGAAGGTTGTGGAAACCTGAGAGACCCGTTAGTTGATAACTGTTTTGTGTTGTACTGTAATTCACTGTTTGATAACCCTTTTTTTTGTTAACCTTATTTCTTTTGTCTTCCCAGGGAGGAGGGGAAGCTCCTTGTGTGTTAGGCAAGACGCCCTGGGCTTATGTCACCCGTAGGGTAACTTCCTTGTCTAAACACATCAGGTTAGAACTGGGCCGACCACCCCCTGTATTTTGGTTAGGGTGTTCTGCTCGAGCGCCAGTTAGTCAGGATTGTTTGGTTGGTAGTTGGGACAGGTAAGGGTGGGCTGTCTTTTGTTTTCTTTGCTTTGGTCCCGTCCAGCCCCTTCTCCCTACTATCGCCGTGGCTAATAAACGCCCTTATCTTGACGGTGACATTGTGTCTGTGCCCTTGCTTGCACCACGACTCTTTTTCTGACTGCTGGGGGCTCTTGAGCGGCGGGGTGTAGCTTCCCCTCCCTGACGGGAGTAGTGCGTAACACTTGGATATACAAAACAGACAATAGAGGGGGGTGCATTTCATGGCAGGGTCGTATTCCTTCTTGCTATGAAATTGACCCCACTCTACTTTCTGTTCTGTATATTCGCATATTTGGTCTGTTTTTAGGAGCAAGGGTTAGCTTTGCGCCAACCTAAGATTCTGTTGCTGTAACTGACAAGTTACTACGGGTCCCAAGAAATTCGAACCTAACTGTGATGTATTCAACCTAGATACAACTTTGTTGATAACAATAGTAGCTCATATAAATTAGGACTTATTTATAGGTTTTGATCATTTGTTATAGGTTTAGATACCTTATCATAGGTTTAGCTTATCTATTATAGGTTTAGAAAGTACAGTTTCCTGCAAGGAGGAGCAAGAACAACTAATTCCAATGTCCCTGTACCTGTGCTTGTTACAAAAGGCAAACAACAAACTTGAATCTCTCCCCCCGGGTCACCCAGCCCTCACCAGCAGGGGGCTCCAACAGATGCAGGAAGCCACCATGATGCCCACCAGCTGCACCACCATCTCTATGTCATGTGACTTGGCGGCGCTGCGAGGGCAGGCCTTCCTCCGCAGGCGGGCCCGCAGCAGCACCACCCCGCTGACCGTGTTGCAGGCCAGCGCCATCGCCAGGGAGCCCAGCGCCAGCCCGGAGAACAGCAGCACGAAGCCCAGGTCGGAGGCGTCTTCTGGGTCCAGCACCCTGATGAAGCACCACGTCCCGGGGTGCTGGGTGGCGTACGCCCCCAGGCCCAGCGAGGGCAGCAGAGCCACGCCCAGCGCCAGCAGCCACACCAGACCCAGCGCCAGTCTGGCGCGCGGCGTGGTGACGAGGGCGGCGTGGAGCAGGGGCCGGGCCACGCCCAGGCAGCGCTCCGCAGCCATAACGCAGCCCAGCAGCAGCGGGCACAGGCCGAAGAACACAAGGCTGCCCCCCAGGAACTGGCAGAAGGCGGGGTGGGACGGCAAGACTGGGGCGGAGTGCAGGATGAGGACCAGGGCCCCTGGGAGGGCGTGGCCGAGGAAGTCCGTGGTCACCAGGAAGCTGGCGAACAGCAGGAAGACGGCCTTGGAGCGCCGGCGTAGCCGGGCGTACGCCTTGGCCAGAATCGCCAAGGCGACGATGTTGGAGGCCATGCCCAGGGTCATGCTGAGCACGACCATCCAGGACCCTTCGGGGCTGGGCGTGGGCGTGGACGTGGAGGCGTTGCTGCGTTGCGCCGAGACTGAGGAGGTGGAAGAGTTCTGGTCCTGCATGGCCAGCATCGATGAAGTCAGGTGGCTGTGTTAGGGGGCAGGTACTGAGGAGGGGAGGGGAGAAGTAGAGATAAAGAGGGAGAGATGAAGAGGAGAAGATGTCTGGTTAAGGCTTCCGAACAAATGTAGGCGGTCCAGCACCAGTAATGGGGGTTAACAGTATACTGGGAAAGTCCCACCCACTTTAAATCTCCATCTCCTTTTAACTTGATCCACCACCCTGATGACTGGGAACACTGCAGTGCACATTCCAGCATATTCCTTAGAAGGTGTATCAATTAAAGACATCATCAAGCCTAAGGTAGTTGTAGGCTCTGGACAAAAGCCACACCTGCACACACTGACCTGTCTCCTACATGCTGCCTGCAGCTGTCATGAAGAACCACAGAAGAACCCTGTTCTGGATATAACACTTGTTAAATCCTTAAAGATTATGAGTGGAACCTATTAAAACAGATTTTAACTTAAACCCCCCTACCAGACCATCTGAGCAGAGAGTTCGAGAACGCCTTGCGAGCCCAACCTCGAGCACAGAGACACCTTTTGTTATTCCCGCCACTGCCGCAGCGACACAAGTCATTGCAAGGTGCGGCTGTAGGCTGCATGTTGCTGTAAACACAATTCATACCTCGTCGGGGTGTT
This sequence comes from Osmerus mordax, assembly GCF_038355195.1. Classification (NCBI taxonomy): domain Eukaryota; kingdom Metazoa; phylum Chordata; class Actinopteri; order Osmeriformes; family Osmeridae; genus Osmerus; species Osmerus mordax. Next base: position 799,706 of record NC_090052.1, on the reverse strand, counting down.
TACTTGTATATTATTTATTTACAACTCACCTCCCTCACCTCTCCACACACACACACACACACACACATCTCTTATCAAACATGCTCACTGAAAGTAGTTAGCTTTCTATTGTTTTGCCAAAGATTTATAGTTTACGTTCGATTGGCTTTTTCAAAATTCGAAAATAAAAGGGTGTTTCAACAAACAGCCTTCTGAGTTTTAGAATCGAGAACACAGACTAGCTTAAATTGATTTGATTTGACACATTCACTTTACATATCAGAACCTAAATCAACGAGAATGTAATGATTAGAAATACTTAGAATATTTTAAAGTAGTTAAAGAACGAGTAGGCTAGGCTATGATATCAGAAATTAGCCAACTCAAAGTGTTGTATACAATTCCAATTAGAGAATGGATTATTTATCATATTTGCATAGTCAAATAACTCACATTCATTCGTAATTAATTTCTCACTTCCCGATTAACATGACATATAGGCCTATCACAATAATCCAGAAAATTACCTTTTGAGTCACAGAGTCCATTGAGACAAATATCTTTAAATCCTACTGGCCAGTGTCATGGCTTAGTAAAGTATTCCCTAAAAACAGGCTTATCCCTTAATGGAAGTAACTTGACAGGTGAAAGCGTCGCGGTTTCTGCATGTCGGAGTAGAAACAAACAAACACCTCAAGGACACTTACTTCAACTGTTCCGAGGTCTGAAACGTATACACGTGGACACGCGCCGAGGTCTCTGGGGGTTGAAGCTCTGGTGGTTCATTCGCGCGCACGGCGACATGAGTGAGAACTCTACATCCGTTTACCACAGAACAAATTCCCGTAGCATATGCTTTAACAGAATGACAGACACGACGCCGACAGATTCTGCATTATTATCATGATGCAGTTGAGTGCTAAAGTTCCACTGGTCACGTCAGTGCCGGCAACTGGGTGAGGATGTGTGAGATCAGTTGAACGGGTGAATTAAACCCGTTAAAAGTCGTCAATAGAAACGTTATGGCCCGTGGCCCACGTTATGGCCCATGTCTTGCAATAATTCCCCACCAAATAGCACAACAGTGTACCAAATCGAATTGTTGCCGTTTTTTGCCATTCCAAGCTATGGCCCCACAACATAATGAGTCAAAAAAACACTTGAATAGGAATGTGTTTCTGTTCATTGAATTACTATGCTTAGTCCCACAGTCCCGGTTTAAATTATGATGATCATGTTTCGTGCCTCGAGGCTACATTATTTATAGCCTACCTCTAGGCCTATTAGGTGGTCTTCGCACACATTTAATTATAGTAATAATAGCCTACTTTTGATTTATATATATATATATAAATATACTACATCTACTATGTAACTTAATTAACTCATTAGTACACAGGGCCGTTTATGAGGGCTAAGGATGTCCTGTCATTTGGACAAAATCAATAAATACAAAGACTGCATTGTTGCTAAATTACCTACCCAAGTGAGTAAGTGAGTTGTTGGTTCTCAGGACACAGGCATGGTTACTAAGGAGTCGTCATGTTCGGCTTTGGGGCTAGGCAGGTTCACGGGACTGACGTTATGAAGAAGAGGTAGGCTGGGTAGAGCCTCACTGTTAACAGGTCATTACCTAGCAGGCTATACTTTACTTTGGTTCCAGAAATATATATTATATATACTGAACCTGGAACCAGGAACCAGGAACCAGGACCAGGAACCAGGACCAGAGCTATCAGTCCAACACGGAGGACAGATTTAAGCTGCACTCAAGAAAATAATTCAGTTCAACATATTTGGATTGTGTGTCCAATGTTAACTTTTCCAATCTAATTAACTTCAAACTTAGACCAAACCATTCCAGATGTATGACACATTTGTTTTCATTGTTTGGTCAGTTGTCCCTGAAAGATAATACAAATTAAACTATGTTTTATGATGTGCGTGTGTGTGTGTAGCTTTACTGTTAGACATCTCCAGAAATTATTTGGAGCCACAACTTTCTTTCAAACAGTAAAATAAAAGATGAAGAAGAAATGCTGCGAGTTTTGAAATCAGGGACCGAGAGGAGTAAGGGATTAATTTTGAGAACTTTAAAGGTGAACTTGAGAGACAGAGTTAGGGTTACGGAAAAATAAACATTGTATTAAGTTGCTCTGCCAATCTTCTTCCCCTCTGGTGCAAGATGTGTCCTCTCTTCAGGAGCATCTGGCAGCAATAACCTGGCAGGGACCCAGCTGTTACGGTGTGAGGGCAGGACACCAGAGCAAGGAGACAGAGGCAGGGTAACAAGGACAGGGACTTATAGCAGGGTAACAAGGACAGGGACTTATAGCAGGGTAACAAGGACAGGGACTTATAGCAGGGTAACAAGGACAGGGACTAGCATGGACTGAAAAAGGGAGCAAACATATATACAAGGGGGATTACACACGGACAACGGCTGGGTGACTGGGATGAGAGACAGGTGTTCAGTGATGTCTACTTGAATGCAGGGCAGCGACAAAACATTTTCTACCTGACCGAAACCACATTTAATTTAGATTTGGTACAACTATAGCCAGTGTGACATATACAAGTGTGTTATTAATGTATGCCTTAACACCATCTCGCAGCGTGTCAGAGGATCTGTGTGACCCACCCCCCCCCCACACACACACACAATGTCTCTTGGTGTTGCACCTTGCGTATGCATACAGGGAGACGTGCACAGAGCGCGCTCCAAACCAACACAGGATGCATGCGGCAGCCATCCTGCAACACTGGTACATATTCAGAGGGAGATCACGGGTTCCCCGGGGTCAGGATCTACAACCGTGTGTTTTGAAACACAGAAAACAGAGATTCTTCCCTCATCTCCTCACCTCGGTCCTTTCCTCCACTCCTCCTCCTGCTCTTCCTCTATTCTCTACTCCTCCTCTCCTCCCTCCCCCTCCTCCCCCTTCATCTTACTCTACCCCTCCTACTACTCTCACTCTTCTTCTCCTCCCCTCCCTCCTTTATCCTCTCCTCCATGTCCTCTCCCCCTCTCCCTCTCTTCTATTCTCTCCCACTCACTCACCTCCTCTCTCCTCCTCGTCTAGTCTGTCCTCCTCCTCTCCCCCTTTTCTCCCCCAGACATGTTGGTTGCATACTGAACTCTGAAGGAAATAGGCAACATGTGGGAAACCAACAATGCGTATAAATAGCTGATATAAATAAAAAAATGCTTCATATATGTCATTATTTCTCAATATCTAATGCCAGTATCTGGGTCTATGATTATCCTGATTATCTCTACATACTTTCCTGGAAGACCCGAGAAGTCCCACAACGACTTCTGCAAAGCATCCTGGGAAGTCCCACAGCGACTACTGCAAAGCATCCTGGGAAGACGTGGAATTATAAACATCATTAACAATGTCAAGATTATGGCAATCAGGCAACTGAGGGAGGTTATGAGCAGGTAATGATACAGCTGAGGGTGGTTATGAGCAGGTTATGAGAGCTGAGGGAGGTTATGAGCAGGTAATGAGAGCTGAGGGTGGTTATGAGCAGGTTATGAGAGCTGAGGGAGGTTATGAGCAGGTTATGAGACAGCTGAGAAAGGTTATGAGCAGGTTATGAGAGCTGAGGGAGGTTATGAGCAGGTTATGAGACAGACCCGGGTATGTGCAGGTTATGAGAGCTGAGGGAGGTTATGAGCAGGTTATGAGAGCTGAGGGAGGTTATGAGCAGGTTATGAGAGCTGAGGGAGGTTATGAGCAGGTTATGAGACAGCTGAGAGAGGTTATGAGCAGGTTATGAGAGCTGAGGGAGGTTATGAGCAGGTTATGAGAGCTGAGGGAGGTTATGAGCAGGTTATGAGAGCTGAGGGAGGTTATGAGCAGGTTATGAGACAGCTGAGAGAGGTTATGAGCAGGTTATGAGAGCTGAGGGAGGTTATGAGCAGGTTATGAGACAGACCCGGGTATGTGCAGGTTATGAGAGCTGAGGGAGGTTATGAGCAGGTTATGAGACAGCTGAGAGAGGTTATGAGCAGGTTATGAGAGCTGAGGGAGGTTATGAGCAGGTTATGAGACAGACCCGGGTATGTGCAGGTTATGAGAGCTGAGGGAGGTTATGAGCAGGTTATGAGACAGACCCAGGTGAGTTAACTCTCCAGCTGATATCCGGCGTTGTAGCAACATTGTAGCAACATTGTAGACACATTGCCAGTTGCTGCAACATTGTGTGTCAGCTGGAGAGTTAACTTACCCGGTTATGTTTGATAACCTGCTTTCTGGAACTCCCCCCAGATGGATTCTATCGTCCTCACAAAGTCTCTACCTAGCCTTCGTACAGGCCTTAAGGAAACAGCACAGTCTTTGTAACGGCTGTGACAACATTGGCATATAGTATGACTCTTGTTGTTGTGTGTTCAGAGATTGGCTATTTGGAACTCAAGAAGCTTTGGAACTCTACAAGATTCTGTCTGAAGTGTTCCATTAGCTGTGACATAGAAGCCTGTCCTGGTCTGGAGTTACTAAAAGCAAGACGACACAATTTGAAACGAGTAGTTTGTGTATTTACTAGTCAGACCTACAGATGGTTAACTAGCCAGCCCAAACAGCCATGTGTAGTTACAGAGACTTTCTCACACCTCCAAGTTGGTGGAAAAACACAAAAGTTGTCCAAAGCCGCTGGGGTCAGAGAGCCAATCCCAGAGTAGGATTTCAGGGCGCACAGAGCAGCTCTGTGTGCCTGGGACATGAGAGGTTCGTACAGAAGAGGTTCTCTGTCAGAACGTAGCTCAACTGAACGGTGCTGTTGTACCACCCCTCCTCTCCTCCTCTCCTCCTCTCCTTCTCTCCTCCTCTCCTCTCCTCCTCCTCTCCACTCAACCCCTCTCAGAAACACTTACATCTTCTCCTTTCTCCCATACTTCTTCTCTCTCTCTCTCTCTCTCTCTCTCTCTCTCTCTCTCTCTCTCTCTCTCTCTCTCTCTCTCTCTCTCTCTCTCTCTCTCTCTCTCTCTCTCTCTCTCTCTCTCTCTCTCTCTCTCTCTCTCTCTCTCTCTCTCTCTCTCTCTCTCTCTCTCTCGCTCTCTCTCGCTCTCTCTCTCGCTCTCTCTCTCTCTCTCGCTCTCTCTCGCTCTACTTCAGCAGAACTATATTTATATCCATCTTTCCATGGAAAAGCAAGCAATCGTTTGACTCGCCTTTGTAATTATGTTGTTGAAGATCTAAATCTTGTTTGGTTTTGTGTCAATAGCTGGCAGCATGTTCAGCAGAGATGTCATCACTGATAGAGCTGATCACAGCCGGGTCTGGACGCGTTGCCTGCCAGGGAGGGAAGTCCCTCCAGACAGCATCAACATCTCAGACACGCCCAGCTGGACACACTCAGCACCAAAACATTTCCAGTAACAGCAGTCACACATAACCCCTGCTATATTCTGTGTACAGCACAGCAGTGTTAAAGAAGCCTTGCTATATACTGTGTATTGTATGTACAAGATCCCTGGTGCCCTGCCTTCCTCCTTCCTCTCCTCAACTCACCTCTCTTCACTTATCTGCTCCTGATCCCCCTCTTCTCTCCTCCCTCTATCCTCCCCCTCTCCCCTCCTCTCCTCCCTCTATCCTCCCCCTCTCCTCTCCTCCCTCTATCCTCCCCCTCTCCTCCCTCTATCCTCCCCCTGTCCTCTCTCTATCCTCCCCCTCTCCTCCCTCTATCCTCCCCTCTCTTCTCCTCCCTCTATCCTCCCCTCTCCTCTCCTCCCTCTATCCTCCCCTCTCCTCTCCTCCCTCTATCCTCCCCCTCTCCTCCCTCTATCCTCCCCCTGTCCTCCCTCTATCCTCTCCCTCTCCTCTCCTCCCTCTATCCTCCCCTCTCCTCCCCTCCCTCTATCCTCCCCCTCTCCTCCCTCTATCCTCCCCCTGTCCTCCCTCTATCCTCCCCCTCTCCTCTCCTCCCTCTATCCTCCCCCTCCCCTCCCTCTATCCTCCCCTCCCTCTCCTCCCTCTATCCTCCCCCTCCCCTCTCCTCCCTCGATCCTCCCCCTCTCCTCTCCTCCCTCGATCCTCCCCCTCTCCTCTCCTCCCTCTATCCTCCCCCTCCCCTCTCCTCCCTCTATCCTCCCCTCTCCTCCCTCTATCCTCCCCCTCTCCTCCCTCTATCCTCCCCCTCTCCTCTCCTCCCTCGATCCTCCCCCTCTCCTCTCCTCCCTCTATCCTCCCTCTATCCTCTCCTCCCTCTATCCTCTCCTCTCCTCCCTCTATCCTTCCCTCTCCTCTCCTCCCTCTATCCTCTCCTCCCTCTATCCTCCCCCTCTCCTCCCTCTATCCTCTCCTCTCGCCACATTGAGACAATCACTAATGGGCTTCCAATCATCTGCTGGCATTTCCTCTCAGGGTACGGGGTTGTTCCCATGGGAACCAGTCTTATCCTGCATTAAAAACATGAAAGCACTCTTCCTGCATGTTCCAGATAAATATTTGTTTATAGTGGCTGGTGCGGTCTGTCTGAACTGTGGAGAGGTACAGTGCCCCCTAAACAGATTAGCAAGGCTCGTGCGCTGGCTCGTGTGCAGGCTAGGGCGCAGGCTCGGACGCAGGCTCGGGCGCAGGCTAGGGCGCAGGCTCGTGCGCAGGCTCGGACGCAGGCTCGGACGCAGGCTCGGGCGCAGGCTCGGGCGCAGGCTCGGACGCAGGCTCGGACGCAGGCTAGGGCGCAGGCTAGAGCGCAGGCTCGGACGCAGGCTCGGACGCAGGCTAGGGCGCAGGCTCGGGCGCAGGCTCGGGCGCAGGCTCGGGCGCAGGCTCGGGCGCAGGCTCGGGCGCAGGCTCGGGCGCAGGCTCCGCCCTTCTCCTCTGGCTGAAGAAAACAGTTCAGAGCAAAATACAGTGGGGATAGGAGAAGAATGAGGAGGAGGAGGAGATTGAGGCGGAGGAGAATGAGGAGAAGAAGAATGAGGAGGAGAATGAGGAGGAGGAGGAGGAGAATGAGGAGGAGAATGAGGAGGAGGAGGAAGAGGAGGAGGAGGAGGAGGAGGAGAATGAGTAGGAGGAATAGTAGAATGAGGAGGAGTAGGAGAATGAGGAGGAGTAGGAGTAGGAGAATGAGGAGTAGGAGAATGAGGAGGAGGAGAAGGAGGAGAAGGAGGAGGAGAATGAGGAGAAGAAGAATGAGGAGGAGAATGAGGAGAATGAGGAGGAGGAGTAATAGGAGGAGGGGGGGGAACAGGAGAAGGACATGAAGAATGAGGAGGGAGCCGAATGAGCAGATTTGTTTTATTCTGAATGACATAGAGAATTTGTGTGCACTCTGAGTCAAGAGTATTGGAATCTTACACATACAGAACCCTTTCTGCCAGAACTAATGTTTCTGTGTGACATCTTTGTTCTGAGTTCATGAGCGGTGAGTTAGGGTCAGGTTTACGGTTAGGCACAGAACACTATAGAACACTGAGATACAGAACACTGAGATAGAACGCTGAGATAGAACGCTGAGATAGAACGCTGAGATAGAACGCTGAGATAGAACACTGAGATAGAACGCTGAGATAGAACGCTGAGATAGAACGCTGAGATAGAACACTGAGATAGAACGCTGACAGAGACAGTGTTCAGACAGGGTGAGCAGTCAGATGGTCACAGATTAGAACTGGCCTCTGTTATGACATCTCTTTCTCAGATGTGTTTCAGTAACAACATGATATTATCTTGTCATTATCATGTTATGCAGCACCTGGGCTGTTTCTGGGTGCCAAGCTGACTACTATGAACCAAGGTGGTCCCAGCTCTTGTTCTGATAGAGAGAGATGGGGGGAGAGAGCTGAAGGGAGGGAGAGATAAGGAAGGAAAGAAAGGGAGATAGAGTGTGTGGAACTGAGCCGGTTCATCTGAATATAAACACGACTAAAGATCCCAGTGCTGATCTGTGTTTGTAAAGCTGGGAGATGGTAAATCTCTAAACCACAGTTTGAGATGAAAGCTCAGATCATGGATGTCCCTCTGTGGCATTGCAACCATTCGTCAGCTAGGCTGACGTCATGGTTACTATCAGGGGCGCCGCCAGGGATTTTTGGCCCCATGAAAAATAAATCTAATTGGGCCCCCTCTGCACAGCTGTTGTCACCACATCTCTAGGACCTAACTGTCACATCAAAAGCTTTACATAACTCTGATTAAAGGCTTGCAACTGTCTTGCTTCTTGTAGTTCAATACTAGTACTAGCACAATATTTACTGCTGGTGATTTGTACATGCAAGTCTGCATACAGTATGCAGTTCACTATTTGATGCAAGAGTAAAAGCCACCATACAAAATGTCCTTAAGGCAGGACCAAACCATTTCATGCAGATGCAGGGGAGTGGTAGGTCAACATGGATGTTTACTTTTTGGTCAATGGTTGATATTTAATTTTTATTGCCCAAAACAAGTAAAAGCAAAGAGATAATTAATTGTGTTATTATATTTGAAATATATATACACTCAATGATGATGGTTTATATAATATATAGTATAATTTTATATTAGTTTTTACCTATTTTCTGGAATTGTCCTAACTTTTCCCCCCTATACGGCATCCCTGGTTACTATATCCACTTTTTTCCTGGACTGAAAAGCATGCTGGTCTACGCCTTCGGCACGTGCTACTCTTATATAGATATTGTTGGTGGCATTTCTGCCTTTATTATTTTATGACAAAGAGAGAGAGTGTTTGGAGAGGACAGGAAATATAGGAAGAGAGAGAGAGGGGGGATGACATGTGTGCTACCCTGGGTGTGTGCTACCCTGGGTGTGTGCTACCCTGGGTGTGTGCTACCCTGGGTGGGTGCTACCCTGGGTGGGTGCTACCCTGGGTGGGTGCTACCCTGGGTGGGTGCTACCCTGGGTGGGTGCTACCCTGGGTGTGGGGTCGGGTGTGCAAGGATCAGGACAGAGGGGTCGGGTGTGCAAGGATCAGGACAGAGGGGTTGGGTGTGCAAGGATCAGGACAGAGGGGTTGGGTGTGCAAGGATCAGGACAGAGGGGTCGGGTGTGCAAGGATCAGGACAGAGGGGTCGGGTGTGCAAGGATCAGGACAGAGGGGTTGGTTGTGCAAGGATCAGGACAGAGGGGTCGGGTGTGCAAGGATCAGGACAGAGGGGTCGGGTGTGCAAGGATCAGGACAGAGGGGTTGGTTGTGCAAGGATCAGGACAGAGGGGTCGGGTGTGCAAGGATCAGGACAGAGGGGTCGGGTGTGCAAGGATCAGGACAGAGGGGTCGGGTGTGCAAGGATCAGGACAGAGGGATCGGGTGTGCAAGGATCAGGACAGAGGGGTTGGGTGTGCAAGGAAAGGACTGGGATACTCTGAATTCAAGGGTAAACAGCACTCAACCGAAACGGTTACTTCTGTAGTCATTTCCACACGTGTTTTTGTTGAACGGGTGCTTGTAAGCACAACTCACTTATTCCCCTCTTCCACCGATGCAGTTTGAGGGTTCGGAGCCCAATCTTGAACCAGTTATCTCAACATAACAACAGGCTCCCGGCAAGGAAAACTGTTTCCAGCGCGGCAGGAACTGTTAGCTGGTCCAGAACCGTTCCACTTAGGTCAGGGGTTGAGGGTGGGAATATCCTGACCAATGAAAATGTACACCGCCATTTTAAAAACCAGCGCTTCAATGGAGAACCTACATTGAATGTGCTTCTACTTTGGTTGTTCACAATGTGTGCTTCATGTTTTGGCTACTCGCAATGTTTTTTGGCTATCTTGTTGTTATGATCAGTGACCTATGCACTTTGTAAAGCTCTCTCTTGGAAGTCGCTTTGGATAAAAGCGTCTGCTAAATGAATACATGTAAATGTAAATGTAAATGTAATAAACAAACTACAGTTAGCTAGAAAGAGGAGACCTAAACAATGATGCAATGATTTGACTTACTTGCCTAGGGAAAAACGAAACGGTTCTTTGAAGGTTCATCAGTTTAACCAACTGTGAACTGGCACTACCATCAGCCCAGAACAAGATGTTCCCCTTTATGCAAGGGAGGGCCGTTCATCCACTTAGGTCAACAAAGACAACGTTGCTAAATGCAGCTTGAAATCAATAATATATGCCTGAAACAGACCTAACAGGGACACCATTTGTGGTCAATTCTATTTGAACAGCCAATAGCAGCCCAGCCGACAGGCTTGGCTCTGTCTCCATTGATCCCAAACACAGACAGGAAGTAAGGATATGAATAAAAGATGGAGAGTTCTGATGTTCTGAAACGTTCTCACATTAAAACCACTTAATGTTTCCTCATTTCCTCCTATGTGGACCAGCTTGGATTGCTCATACAAAAACTTCAACACATTCAGCCTTGTTTGTGTGAGAGTTTGGCAGACCCATGATGAACATCCCACAGACAGAAGAGAGGAGAGGAGGAGAGGATGAGAGGAGGAGTGGAGGAGCGGAGGAGGAGAGGAGGAGAGGAGGAGAGGACAGGAGAGGAGGAGAGGAGGAGGAGAGGAGGAGAGGACAGGAGAGGAGAGGAGGAGAGGAGGAGGAGAGGAGGAGAGGAGGAGGAGAGGAGGAGAGGACAGGAGAGGACAGGAGGAGAGGACAGGAGAGGATGAGAGGAGGAGCGGAGGAGGAGAGGAGGAGAGGAGGAGAGGACAGAAGAGGAGGACAGGAGGAGAGGAGGAGAGGAGGAGAGGACAGGAGAGGAGGAGAGGAGTAGAGGAGGAGAGGAGGAGAGGACAGGAGAGGAGGAGAGGACAGGATAGGACAGGAGAGAAGAGGAGAAGAGAGGAAGGAAAGAGGAGAGAAAATTATAGCAGGGGGAGAGGAGAAGAGTAGAGAGTCTTACAGAAGTTCTACCCTTTACTTATCTACATTTTTTCATGACGTGTGACATCAGAGGAGACAGTGTTGGAAACACCCCCCTCCCCTCTCCACCCTGAATGGTTCACTTGGGACCTTTGGCCCAATTCTAGGTTTCAAAGAACATCATGTGACGCCAGAGTTTGTGGAGGTGGTGCATGAAGCAAAACCAGGGTTCCTGGTTCTCACAGCGGACCCCTTCCCTTTCCTGCTGACGAAACACTCCCAAGAACTCTGACTACAACCACAAACAATTCCTCTCTCTTCACCTGTCACTCAGTCTGGAACTCCATTGTGACGAGAATGTGTTTCCTTCCCCTCCCGTCAGAACTGCATCCTGTACAAATATGTGGGCTTGGCGGTCAGAGGGTACAGAGAGCCGAGGGGTCAAGGGTCATGGGTACTGAAGTCTTAGTTGGTGGATGCATGTAGAATATGTGTCAACATTCTCCACATTTCTATTACATTATAAAGGGCTCTATCAAAGGTTCATTCTGACCTTCAGATGCTCTCCAGAGTGATCCATCACGTCTGGTTCGCTGAGTGGAACATTCTCGACAGTCTGATTCATTTCTCCGGCTGGAGCTTCTGCTTTGAAAACACTTTTCCAGGAACGGACTGATCCGGAATGATCTAGATTGATCCAAAACAATCTAGACTGGGACAGACCAATTCAGATGGGTTGTTGGTGAAGCGGTAAGGAGAGATCTGCAGAGGGAGCTAGCTACACGTCCAGATGATATCTTGCTAGCTACATGTCCAGATGATATCTAGCTCAACCCTACTCTGATGTAAACAAGTGGGATTGTTTCATAAACTCAGAAAGGTTGTGTTTTGATCGCTTCCACGCGTGGAGGTTGGTACGTTCTCAACGCTGGGTCCCCTGAGAGAGGCCATAGCCAGGGGAGCCAGATAGTTTGGCGTGCTCCCTGAAGACGTCTGATTCATCTGATGGAGCTCCAACTGGCTCACAGCGGAGTGTAGCTGCAGCGCTAGCCTAAACATCCACAGACCACGATGGAAGATGTCCACCTCCCCTCACACACACACTACCTCCCCTCACACACACACTACCTCCCCTCACACACACACTACCTCCCCTCACACACACACTACCTCCCCCCACACACACACTACCTCCCCTCACACACACACACTACCTCCCCTCACACACACACTACCTCCCCTCACACACACAACTACACACACACATACTAATACTAATATACTCACACACTCACACACTCCCAGGGCTTACAGTGCTAAGTCGTGGTTACTGAGGTCGAGTTCTCATGCCGTACAGGCAGCAGTCTGGTTCCAGTTAGAGAGCTCAGCCCTGCCAGACTGGACTGCAGGATGGGGGGAATTTAAAACATAGCATTCCAGCCAGTCTCTTTATAGAGACTCTGTTGGTCCAGAGGCTCCCCCTGCTGGTCCAGAGGCTGCCCCTGCTGTCCAGAGGCTGCCCCTGCTGGTCCTGAGGCTGCCCCTGCTGGTCCAGAGGCTCACCCTGCTGGTCCTGAGGCTCACCCTGCTGGTCCTGAGACTGCCCCTGCTGGTCCAGAGGCTCACCCTGCTGGTCCAGAGGCTCCCCCTGCTGGTCCTGAGGCTCCCCCTGCTGGTCCAGAGGCTCCCCCTGCTGGTCCTGAGGCTCACCTTGCTGGTCCAGAGGCTGCCCCTGCTGGTCCAGAGGCTCCCCCTGCTGGTCCTGAGGCTCACCCTGCTGGTCCAGAGGCTCCTTCTGCTGGTCCTGAGGCTCACCCTGCTGGTCCTGAGGCTCACCCTGCTGGTCCAGAGGCCCACCCTGCTGGTCCAGAGGCTCCCCCTGCTGGTCCTGAGGCTCCCCCTGCTGGTCCTGAGGCTCCTTCTGCTGGTCCAGAGGCTGCCCCTGCTGGTCCTGAGGCTGCCCCTGCTGGTCCAGAGGCTGCCCCTGCTGGTCCAGAGGCTCACCCTGCTGGTCCAAAGGCTGCCCCTGCTGGTCCTGAGGCTCCTTCTGCTGGTCCTGAGGCTCCTTCTGCTGGTCCTGAGGCTCCTTCTGCTGGTCCTGAGGCTCACCCTGCTGGTCCAGAGGCTGCCCCTGCTGGTCCAGAGGCTCCCCCTGCTGGTCCTGAGGCTCACCCTGCTGGTCCAGAGGCTCACCCTGCTGGTCCAGAGGCTCCTTCTACTGGTCCTGAGGCTCACCCTGCTGGTCCAGAGGCTCACCCTGCTGGTCCAGAGGCCCACCCTGCTGGTCCAGAGGCTCCCCCTGCTGGTCCTGAGGCTCCTTCTGCTGGTCCAGAGGCTGCCCCTGCTGGTCCTGAGGCTGCCCCTGCTGGTCCAGAGGCTGCCCCTGCTGGTCCAGAGGCTCACCCTGCTGGTCCAGAGGCTGCCCCTGCTGGTCCTGAGGCTCCTTCTGCTGGTCCTGAGGCTCCTTCTGCTGGTCCAGAGGCTCACCCTGCTGGTCCAGAGGCTCCCCCTGCTGGTCCTGAGGCTCACCCTGCTGGTCCTGAGGCTGCCCCTGCTGGTCCAGAGGCTGCCCCTGCTGGTCCAGAGGCTGCCCCTGCTGGTCCAGAGGCTGCCCCTGCTGGTCCTGAGGCTCACCCTGCTGGTCCAGAGGCTCACCCTGCTGGTCCAGAGGCTCCCCCTGCTGGTCCTGAGGCTCACCCTGCTGGTCCTGAGGCTGCCCCTGCTGGTCCAGAGGCTGCCCCTGCTGGTCCAGAGGCTCCCCCTGCTGGTCCTGAGGCTCACCCTGCTGGTCCTGAGGCTGCCCCTGCTGGTCCAGAGGCTGCCCCTGCTGGTCACTTCAGAGGCTGCAGGGCCAGCTCTCACAGGGAACTGAGCTGGTAGGGACACATGGGGTCAAAGTGTGTTTGTTTGTGTGTGTGCATGCATGTATGTGTGCGAGTGTCTGTGTGCATGTGTGTGTATATGCATGTGTGTAAGCATGTGTGTGAGTGTATGTGTGCGTGTGTGAGTGTATGTGTGAGTGTGAGTGTATATGTGCGTGTGTGTGTATATGTGCGTGTGTGTGTGAGTGTATGTGAGTGTAAGTGTGTGTGTTTCAGCTCATCTGCTGTTGCTCACACAGGCAGGTGACAAATTCCTTCAGATGTTCAAAGAGAGTGAGAGTCAGGATTCGCTGCAAGTTTGAAATCACATTTATTGTTCAGGAGCTGATTCACATGAACCCCAACCCTTTTTAGTACATAACAGCTTCTCTACCCCCCCCCCTCCTCCTAATCATCATCATCACCACCACTGTCTTTGCTATACATAAACACACACACACACACCTCAGCAAGTCTGACCAGCTGAAAGGTTCTCACTCACTCACTCACTCACACACACACACCCCTCAGCAAGTTTTTACAAGCTGAGAGGTACACACACACACACAGAAAAGAGTCTGTGTTACTGTGTGACAGTCCAACACCTGCCAGGGGCTGTACCTGTCTCCATGACAACCCTGGCGGGGGGGGGGGGCAGGGTGACCATGGTAACCCCCCCCCTCTCTAAGACTGGATTTAGTGTCCCAGGATTAAAGGGACAGGACAATCACACTCTGTCTCACACCCACTCTAACCAGCACCATAGTTTCAGCTTAGAGAAAATAGCTAGACAAGATAGAAATAAAAAATACTCCTATCTATTTTATACCTTCCTAAAGACTGCAAATACATAAATGCACAGAGCAATAAACACACGTAGCATAGGAGGCTATCACGACACAGGAAGTAGTTTCACGCGTTGTCTTGGTAACTATCCGTTTACAGAACGGCTGAAGGCTCTAGAAGCACATGTAGTTTACATATCTGGGTTCCCGAACAGTGGGGGGGCTGATACCAACAGACGTGCTGGTCATGGCAAGTTCCTTGCCACGGTACGGTAACCAGAGCACACACCTTCTTCAGAGAGCAGGGGGGCGGGTCAGAGCCTAGAACTGCCAATCAGACAGTAAACCGCACCTCCTTCTGCCTCTCGTCCAATCAGGCACCTAGGATCAGCCGTTCCAGAAAGAGCATTTCCCCACTAGAGTTCAGATGAACTTGACCAGATGATAACACATATAATAAATATGTTAAGGTGACTACCACATCTCTGTAGATCGTGGTACAGGGTGGGGCTACTGTAGTTAGCCTGCTAACTTGGTGCTCCAGACCATGGGAGTTGTCCCAGGTGAGGAAAACACAGGCAGGACTTCTGAGGTGTGTGTCTGTGTGTGTGGGGTGTGAGTGTGTGTTTGGGGGTGTGAGTGTGTGTGTAGTGGTGTAGGAGAGGGGGGGGGAGGACACTCTTTGGCACATCCTGACAGAGAACAGAACCTTTCAGTCTGGTGGGTTCTAGACCCGGAGCTACAGCTTACGAGATCTGAGTAGACAGTCTTCCTAGCATGGTAGCATCTTCCTAGCATGGTAGAGGGTCCTAGCATGGTAGAGGGTCCTAGCATGGTAGCGGGTCCTAGCATGGTAGCGGGTCCTAGCATGGTAGAGGGTCCTAGCATGGTAGCGGGTCCTAGCATGGTAGCGGGTCCTAGCATGGTAGCGGGTCCTAGCATGGTAGAGGGTCCTAGCATGGTAGAGGGTCCTAGCATGGTAGCGGGTCCTAGCATGGTAGCGGGTCCTAGCATGGTAGCGGGTCCTAGCATGGTAGCAGGTCCTAGCTTTTACGCTCCTTGAATGCCCCCTAGAGTAACTTAGGTTTCTGACCTAAACCCTTGAACATTATAGGCCTGTACTATCTCCTATGAGATGGCACACACACACACACTACACCAGTGGTGTAGCACACACACAAACACACACTCAAGGAGGGCACATAAATACCAGCGTGTTGTTGGTCTACTGTCACACATTTATGTCTTCTTTAAGACGACTACAAGTCATTCTCAAACATTCAAATGTTTGTCAAATAAATAAAACAGAGGTTTTCTTGGACACCCAGACTGACCACCAGGCTCCTCCCAGCAGGGGCTGTGCTGCCCCCAGGGGCCTCTAGGGGGCGCCAGAGAGGCATCTCAGGCTGGGCCAGCAGGCTCCTCCCAGCAGGGGCTGTGCTGCCCCCAGGGGCCTCTAGGGGGCGCCAGAGAGGCATCTCAGGCTGGGCCAGCAGGCTCCTCCCAGCAGGGGCTGTGCTGCCCCCAGGGGCCTCTAGGGGCGCCAGAGAGGCATCTCAGGCTGGGTCAGCAGGGTCCAGAGCGGCTCCATCCTGTTCCTACAGAGCGTCCGTGGTTTCTCTTCAGCCCTGTTCTCAGTCACCTGATCTCTTAGATCAGCCACCCAGGTGACCAGGGGGACCAGGTGACCAGGGGGACCAGGTGACCAGGGGGACCAGGTGACCAGGGGCCAGGTGACCAGGGGCCAGGTGACTAGGTGACCAGGGGGACCAGGTGACCAGGGGGGCCAGGTGACCAGGGGGGCCAGGTGACCAGGGGGGCCAGGTGACCAGGGGCCAGGTGACCAGGGGACCAGGGGGGCCAGGTGGCCAGGGGGACCAGGGGGACCAGGTGACCAGGGGGACCAGGTGACCAGGGGGACCAGGTGACCAGGGGGGCCAGGAGAGGAACTCTGGGAGACTCACACTGGTTAAGACGCTGTGCTGACATGGCAGGGCTCTGGTGTGTGTGTGTGTGTGTGTGTGTGTGTGTGTGTGTGTGAGGTTCAAGGTGCTAATGTGTGTGTGTGTGTGTGTTGAGTGTGTGTGATGGTCAAGGTGCTTGCGCTACATTCGAGGAAGAGTTTCTCAGGTATGACTGAGCCCGTCTGTCAAACACTGGAAGGTCACTGGGGGCGTTTCCCTTTAAGGGTGTGCTTCATCCTTGGGCTCCTCTTCTTCCTGTTCTCTAAGCCAATAGAGATTCATCTTCGTCATTGCGTCCATCTTCAATAGGATGGTTAAGTGCTTTGTTAATTCCACATCAAAAAGTGCCGTATCAAAATCAAAAGTGTTTGTGTGTGTTTAAAGTCTGCATCACAGACTGGATACATCATCAGCCCTCTGCTGATCAGGGAGCTGGGCTCCGACAGTCCTTATTAAGCACCATCACATATCTGGACAAGCGGGGGGGGACCCACCCTAGAGCTCCATAGGGGAGGGGCTTATCTACCCTATATGGACACGGGGGAGGGGCCATATGCCCTACATGGACAAATGGGAGCTTATCTGTCCTACATGGACATGGGGAAGAGCTTATTTACCAAGCTCCTCCCCCTATGAACAGGGGGAGGAGCTTATCTGCCCTACGTGGACAGGGGGAGGAGCTTATCTGCCCTACGTGGACAGGGGTAGGAGCTTGTCTGCCCTACGTGGACAGGGGGAGGAGCTTGTCTGCCCTATGTGGACAGGGGGAGGAGCTTGTCTGCCCTACGTGGACAGGGGTAGGAGCTTGTCTGCCCTACGTGGACAGGGGGAGGAGCTTGTCTGCCCTACGTGGACAGGGGGAGGAGCTTGTCTGCCCTACGTGGACAGGGGTAGGGGCTTGTCCATCCTAGATGTTGGGTCCAGGTGAAAGAGTCGATGTATTGTGATCAGATCCACACCAACAAACTTCTTATTGGCAGGTATAGTTAGACACAGGCCACACACCCCTCATCCCCTCATCCACCCACCCCTCATCCCCTCATCGACACACCCCTCATCCCCTCATCCACCCACCCCTCATCCCCTCATCCACCCACCCCTCATCCCCTCATCCACACACCCCTCATCCCCTCATCCACACACCCCTCATCCCCTCATCCACCCACCCCTCATCCCCTCATCCACCCACCCCTCATCCCCTCATCCACCCACCCCTCCACCCCCTGTCCGAGGTTCCCTTGGCAACAGGCTTCTCAGTCCCCTGGAGGCCGGGAGGACTCCGTTCCCAAGGTAACAGGGCTTTGGAACCGTCTCAAGAAGGTGCTCGGGATTCTGGGAACTCTTTGGAGACAAGGATGTGTGTGTGGGGAGGGGGTGGGTTCAATATATGGGGGCGGAGGCTGGGATGGGGGGGCCCTACAAGGCAGGGGCGGAGGCTGTGGTCATGACAGGGCTGGGGTTGGAGGCAGAGAAGTTGTTGGGGGAGGCAGGAGGAAGGCTGGGGGAGGCTGGGGGGGTAGCAGGAGGAAGGGACTGAGCGGTGGGGGAGGTAGAGGGGCTGGGAGGGTGGGGGGCGGCTAGGGATGGAGAGGAGGTAGAGGCTGGGGCATCCAGGACTGGGGGGACAGCGAAGGAGGGGGGTCTGGGGGAGGCAGGGCCGGGGGCAGCTGAAGGGGAGGCAGGGCCGGGGGCAGCGGAGGGGGAGGCAGGGCCGGAGGCAGGGCCGGGGGCAGTGCAGGGGGAGGCAGGGCCGGGGGCAGCTGAAGGGGAGGCACGGCCGGGGGCAGCGGAGGGGGAGGCAGGGCCGGGGGCAGGGTCGGGGGCAGCGCAAGGGGAGGCAGGGCCGGAGGCAGGGCCGGGGGCAGCGCAAGGGGAGGCAGGGCCGGGGGCCGCGCAGGGGGAGGCAGGGACGGGGGCAGCGCAGGGGGAGGCAGGGCCAGGGGCAGCGCAGGGGGAGGCAGGCTTGGTGTAGTTGAGTTGCAGGATGTGCTGCTGCAGGTGACGGATCCAGGCCTCCTGGATGGACAGAGGCCCCTGGAACTCCACCTCACAGAACCTGACACACATACACACGTATACACACACACACATGGTTATGGTTAGGGTTAGGGGTTAGAGATGAAACGATTTTGAATGGAAGTGAATCTCCCACTAAGATAGAAAAACTACCTTGTGTGCGTTTCTGTGTGTGTGTACATGTCTTGTTCTGAAGTGTGTGTGGTGCCGGGGCTCACTCACCGGCACTTGAGTGTGTAGAGCTTGCCCACCAGGGTGACCAGGGGGGAGGAGGGGGGCCTGGGGACCAGGGAAGGGACAGTGCCGGAGCGGGGGGGCCTGGGGGGGGCACTGTCCCCCTCTCCCTCCTCAGGGTGGGACGGATGCTTGGGGGGGCGCCTCTCAAAACCTGGAGGCACCAGGAGAGACCAGGAGAGACCAGGAGGAACCAGGAGTGACCAGGAGGCACCATGTGGCACCAGGAGAGACCAGGAGGAACCAGGAGAGACCAGGAGGCACATATGAGGAACAGACACAGGCAAGAAGTGTGTGTATGTTTGAGTGTGTGTCAACACACGGTGTGTGTGTGTGTGAGCGTAACTCCCTTACCTCTTGGCAGACGGACGTTGAGTTCACTGCGAGCCACTTGTGGGTGTGTGAGCGTGTGTGAGTGTGTGGCAGGGCTGGGCCGGGTGGATGGAGCGGAGAAGGGTCCAGATTCAGCCCCTGCACTCCGGGCCACGCCCACATGGGCCCCGGGGGACACGCCCACCCCACACTGGGAGGAGGAGAGGGCGTGGTCGGGGGAGGAGGACGGAGACACGGATGAGCTGCTCTTCTAAAACAGAGGAGGAGGAGAGGAGGAGGAGGAGAGGGATGGGGAAGAAAGGAGAAGTGGGGGAGAGGAGGAGGAGGAGAGGGATGGGGAAGAAAGGAGAGGTGGGGGAGAGGAGGAAGAGGAGAGGGATGAGGGAGAAAGGAGAGGTGGAGGAGAGGAGGAGGAGGAGAGGGATGGGGGAGAAAGGAGAGGTGGGGGAGAAGGGAAGAGTAAGTGTATTTAGCCCTTTTCTAGTCCTGACCTTGACCCTGGTCCACACAGCTGGTACCTAGAGACCACAAAATACAGATAGGTAGAGAGGAGAGAGACAGAGAGGAGAGACAGGTAGAGAGGAGAGAGACAGGTAGAGAGGAGAGAGACAGGTAGAGAGAGACAGGTAGAGAGAGACAGGTAAAGAGAGACAGGTAGAGAGAGGAGAGACAGTTAAATAGAGGAGAGACAGGTAGAGAGAGGAGAGAGACAGGTAGAGAGAGACAGGTAGAGAGAGGAGACAGACAGGTTGAGAGAGGAGAGAGACAGGTAGAGAGACAGGTAGACAACAGGATCTCTCAACAACAGGATCCCTAACCCTACGTATTCTCCCACCCTACAGACAGACACACACACATGCAGACACGCACACACACACAGACAGACCATGCGTGGGGGCTCTCTCCGGCTGCCCTGTGTGTAGCAGCGGTGCATGTCCAGCAGCCTGGGAGGTCGGCTCTTCATCCAGGCGCTCAGCGTCTCGATGGGGGAGCCGTTCACGCACCACTCCGTCACGCCAAACTGCCGCAGGTGAGCCCGGGCGTGGCTGGCCAGGGCCTTGCGGTTCTCAAAGTAGAACCCACACAACTCACAGCTGGCATCTGGAGGGAGAGGGGGAGGAGTGGGAGGAGTGAGAGGGGGGAGGGACCGGAGGAGAGACAGGACGGAGGGGGGGAGGAGAGGGAGGGGGGAGGGAGGGACCGGAGGAGAGACAGGACGGAGGGGGGGAGGAGAGGGAGGGGGGAGGGAGGGACCGGAGGAGAGACAGGACGGAGGGGGGGAGGAGAGGGAGGTGAGAGTAAACAGCTCCAGTCATAATGAAGTGTATGAGTAGATGAAGGGTGTATCAGGGTGTGTGAGTGTGTGTATGTAAGTGTGTGGTGTGTGTGTGTGTGTGGCCTACCCTGGTGCCCGGCGGCCTGCTTGTCTGGGGAGGACTTCCCCCTGAAGGGCAGGTCAGGAGGCAGGGGGGCCTGGGGGGAGAAAGCCCCTGGGGGCGTGGGGGTCTCCAGCAGCAGGGGCCTCTTCCCCAGGGGCACGGCCCCTAGCAGCTTCCCCCCAAGGGGGCCAGGGGATAGAGACCCCAGGCCGTGGCGATGGAGGCGGGACCCAGAGTGGAGCAGGTTGAGGGCGGACTTCCTCTGGAAGCTAAGCCCCGCCCCCCCTCCCTCCCAGGCCCCCCCTCCCTCCCTCTTCACCCCCGGGGTTGGTGGGGGGGACTGGGCGCCCCCCCTCTGGAGCATGACCTCCCGGAGGGTGTCGATGGGTGAGCCGTTAACCGTCCACTCTGTGATGCCCATCTGGCGCAGGTGAGAGCGGGCGTGGCTGGACAGGCCCTTGCGGTTCTCGAAGAACTCTCCGCAGAACTCACAGCGGATGTCTCTCGTAGGCTCCGCCTCCTGGGCCACGGCTGAGGAGGGAAGTAAGGGTGTGAAAGTCCTCATCACAAACCACCACAGCCACCGGCTGGAGCCTGTCAACTCCATGTTACACTGCTTTCACTCAGCCGATTCCTTCATCCAGAGGAACACGACATACAGTTAGGTCCATAAGTATTTGGACATTGACACAATTTTCATCATTTTGGCTCTGTATACCACCACAATGGATTTGAAATGAAACAATCAAGATGTGCTTTAAGTGCAGACTTTCAGCTTTAATTTCAGGGTATTTACATCCAAATCAGGTGAACGGTGTAGGAATTACAATACATTTTATATGTGGCCCCCCCTTTTTAAGGGACCAAAAGTAATTGGACAATTGGCTGCTCAGCTGTTCCATGGCCAGGTGTATGTTATTCCCTCATAAAGGGAGTTCGTTATTTCATTGACAAGGAGCAGATAAAAGGTCTAGAGTTCATTTCAAGTATGGTATTTGTGTTTGGAATCTGTTGCTGTCAACTCTCAATATGAAGTCCAAAGAGCTGTCACCATCAGTGAAGCAAGCCATCGTTAGGCTGAAAAATCAAAACAAACCTATCAGAGAGATAGCAAAAACATTAGGTGTGGCCAAATCAACTGTTTGGTACATTCTTAAAAAGAAAGAACGCACTGGTGAGCTCAGCAACACCAAAAGACCCGGAAGACCACGGAAAACAACTGTGGTGGATGACAGAAGAATTCTTTCCCTGGTGAAGAAAAACCCCTTCACAACAGTTGGCCAGATCAAGAACACTCTCCAGGAGGTAGGCGTATCTGTGTCAAAGTCAACAATTAAGAGAAGACTTCACCAGAGTAAATACAGAGGGTTCACCACAAGATGTAAACCATTGGTCAGTCTCAAAAACAGGAAGACCAGATTAGAGTTTGCCAAAAAACATCTAAAAGAGCCTGTACAGTTCTGGAACAACATCCTATGGACAGATGAGACCAAGATCAACTTGTACCAGAATGATGGGAAGAGAAGAGTATGGAGAAGGGAAGGAACTGCTCATGATCCAAAGCATACCACCTCATCAGTGAAGCATGGTGGAGGTAGTGTTATGGCGTGGGCATGTATGGCTGCCAATGGAACTGGTTCCCTTGTATTTATCGATGATGTGACTGCTGACAAAAGCAGTAGGATGAATTCTGAAGTGTTTCGGGCAATATTATCTGCTCAGATTCAGCCAAATGCTTCGAAACTCATAGGACGGCGCTTCACAGTGCAGATGGACAATGACCCGAAGCATACTGCGAAAGCAACCAAAGCGTTTTTTAAGGCAAAAAAGTGGAATGTTCTGCAATGGCCAAGTCAATCACCTGACCTAAATCCAATTGAGCATGCATTTCACTTGCTAAAGACAAAACTGGGGAAATGCCCCAAGAACAAGCAGGAACTGAAGACAGTTGCAGTAGAGGCCTGGCAGAGCATCACCAGGGACGAAACCCAGCGTCTGGTGATGTATATGGGTTCCAGACTTCAGGCTGTCATTGACTGCAAAGGATTTGCAACCAAGTATTAAAAGTGACAATTAGATTTATGATTGTTGTTTGTCCAATTATTTTTGGTCCCTTAAAAAGGGGGGGGGGCACATATAAAATTGTTGTAATTCCTACACCGTTCACCTGATTTGTATGTAAATACCCTGAAATTAAATCTGAAAGTCTGCACTTAAAGCACATCTTGATTGTTTCATTTCAAATCCATTGTGGTGGTATACAGAGCCAAAATTATGAAAATTGTGTCAATGTCCAAATACTTATGGACCTAACTGTATATATGTCGTGTTGACGTGTATAGACATCTTAAGTACCAGTCAGATTCATCTAAACACACAGACAGCACCCCAGTCACACCACACATACACACACCACACACCACACACACACACACACACCACACACACCACACACACCACACATACACACACACACCAGCAGGCTCACCCAGGTTGAGGGGCAGCATCCCGTCAGAGCTGCTCCAGGACTTCAGCGCCTCTGACCCAAACCTCCTTCCCCCCCCGGCCCCCCTGCCCCCCAGGGTCACCTCCAGCTGCACAGGCTCTGGCTTCAGCTTGGCGACCAGGGAGGAGGCTGCGGGGGGAGGGGCGGTCGGCTTGCGTGCGGGCGTGGGGGAGGCGGAGGGGTGGGCGAAGGCGAAGGGAAGACGGCTCAGCAAGGTGACGGCAGAGGAGGGGGAGGCAGGGGAGGGCCCGGGGGAGGGGGGGGGGGTTTTGAGGGGGCGGAGGGGGAGGGCGCAGGGAAGGCCCCGGTGGGTGATGACCTCCCGGAGGGTGTCGATGGGGGAGCCGTTCACCGTCCACTCTGTGATGCCCATCTGGCGCAGGTGAGAGCGGGCGTGGCTGGACAGGCCCTTGCGGTTCTCGAAGAACTCTCCGCAGAACTCACAGGCGATCTCCTTGGTAGGCTCACCTGGGCAGGGAGAAGCGATCAGAACACAGCAACAACACAGCTCTCTACACGTCACCAGGGAAACAGTCCATGAACCTGCCCTTGAGATCGACCCCAGGAGGGTGAACATGATGATGATGGGGGCGTGGCCTACTCACTGTGGGGGAGGGGCATCAGCTCACCACTCAGACGGAAGACTTGTATCTGGGAGGGCTTGGCACGCTTCGGAGCTGGACCAATCAGAGATGAGGTAGCTTTGGACCCTGCCCCTCCCCCGACGGATGTGACCTTGTAGAGGAGGGGCGAGGAGGAGGAGGAGAGGGGGCGTTTGGGGGAGGTGAGGGTGGAGGAGAGGGTGGAGGCCCTGTGCTTGAAGTCGTCCGTGTGGATGAGCTGGTCCAGCAGGTCGATGGGGGAGCCCCTGGACTCAGAGTACTCTACCCCAAAGTGGCGCAGGTGGGCACGGGCGTGGCTGGACAGACCCTTCCTGGTCTCGAACCACGCCCCACACAGCTGGCAGATGATGTCCTTGGTGGGGTCCACCTCCAGGGCTGCAGGTGGAAGAACATGTATCCTCTGTCACAATGATGTTTAACCACCGGAGGCCTAATAACACGGAACTATACATAACAATACACAGTGTGTGTGTGTGTGAGAGAGAGCGCGAGCGTGTGTGTGTGTGTGTGAGAGCGTGTCTGTGTGTGTGTGTGTCAGGTGGGAGTCAGGTGGCTGAGCGGTTAGGGAATCGGGCTAGTAATCAGAAGGTTGCTGGTTCGGCAGTGGAAATTATGTTGTGTCCCTGGGCAAGGCACTTCACCCTACTTGCCTCGGGGGAATGTCCCTGTACTTACTGTAAGTCGCTCTGGATAGAGTGTCTGCTAAATGACAAAATGTAAATGTCTAAATGTGTGTGAGAGTGTGTGTGTGTCTTACTGAGGTTGAGAGGGGCATCGGTCTCCTGGGGGGCCCAGAAGGGCTTGCTGCTGCTGGGGTCGGCTAAACTCCTCCCGCCCCCGGAGGGGCGCAGCGGGGAGGACACCGGCAGCAGGGAGGAGATGGGGGCTTTCCTCACCCCGGGGGAGGAGAAGGGGGAGGACGAGGGGGAGGGCGGGTAGGGCCGGGCAAGGGCGGGGGGAGGGGGGGATGAGGCTGGAGAGGGGGTGGGGGCCAGGGGGGAGAGAGAGACAGGCTTGTCTTCAGAGTCCATGTCTTCATCACACTCTTGCTTCTGGGAGGCCAGTGCTGGGAGGGGCGACGGGGTCGTCTTGGCGATAGGGGGGCGGGGCGACGGGGTGGTCTTGACGACAGGGAGTTCGTGGCCGCGCTCCTTGGTGATCTGATAGAGCAGGTGGATGGGAGCGCCGCTGCTCTCTGATAGGCCGACGCCCAGCTGGCGCAGGTGTGAGCGGGCGTGGCTGGAGAGGCCACGCCTCGTCTCGAACGGAGCGCCGCACAGATCACACCTCAGCAGGCCCCCTGGAACACAGAACCACGCTTAGAACCTCACTCACTTAGAACCTCACTCACTTAGAACCTCACTCACTTAGAACCTCACTCACTTAGAACCTCACTCACTTAGAACCTCACTCACTTAGAACCTCACTCACTTAGAACCACATTCGAAACCACAGTTACACTAGAACACATAACTAGAGTCAGGCTAGAACACATGACACTCGCTTAGGGACTACACCAGATGAGGCAAGCTGTGACCCAGGCCAGTATGCTGTGACCCAGGCCAGTATGCTGTGACAAAGGGCCAGTATGCTGGGGAGTGAGGAGGCAGAGCGGGCTTACCCCTGGAGCTGAGCTGCTCCCTGGGGCTGGAGTCCTCATCGTCCAGGGAGAACAGACCTCTCCTGGAGGCTGGGCTGGTAGCACTGGGACTGGACTGGTCTGGCATCTCCTTCTCCTCCTCCTCCTCTTCCTCCTCTTCCTCTTCCTCTCCCTCCTCCTCTCCCTCCTCACCTGAGACGGAACACACCAGAAATGTGAGGAAGGGTCTACAGTCATGTTATACAAGCTTGAATGGTGTATTCCTGTTGTGTTGAAGTGTAGAATATACACACCGCCAAACAAATCCTTTCTGGGAATAAAAATCTTGTATTTTCAATCGAAAATTAAATTTATATGACCAAATGCAAATAAACATATGTGAAGATAGACAAGATATAAACATATATTTGATCATATTAATCGATAGCAATTAAAACTGTAGACCTACAGCACTTTTTTAGGTTTAGGGGTCAAATATGCTATTAGGATCCCAGTTGGCTAACCACCGTTAATCACCAAACGGAGGAAACAGCGCAAAAAATCCTTCTTTGAGCGTTTAATAAACTATGTATTGTTTTTATTAGTGGCCTGTAACGCTATACGGGAGAATCTGTATCCGGTCTATATTGAAACGCCCCAATTCATTCCGACACTGCATTTGTGGGACCAAAGTGCCATGTTATGCGACAAACCAGTAAATCAAAAGAGACGCGTAGACAGACAAAGCTTGTTGTCTGGTATAGGCGTCTCGCCCGCCTCCTGGTCTGTGGCAGCACCCGAGTGACACCGATGCTTATCACCTCCACAAACGTAACCGATCCTAATATTACGTTGAAATATTTAAACAACACTAAGTTGGACCAGTAGCCTAGACTACCTTACTCCACGAGACTTGAGTTTGAAATCCAGGCGGACTTGGCTATGTTCCATTTAGCAACCCGACACTTAAGGATGCAAAAGTGACACTTCATTTTCTAACTAAGATCTAAACTAGTTACGTGAATAGCAGCAACATGATCGGTCCCGTCTTTGTCATGCTTATGAATACACGAACTCATTCATGCGATAAAGAACAACGCGTTCTCAATCAAAATATCACAGGAAAGTAAAATGGCGAGGATTGGGGAACTGTAGGTTATTTTACAGACTCTGCAGTACTGTATTGGAAACGGCGAACGTCACTCTAGACGCACATAATAAATCACACATCTGGCAGTCCTGCATCCAAGTTGCAAAATCACATTCCTCAACACCTGCAAGACCTTGTTCACCTGCAACAATGACATGAGCGCGCGATAAGCTTTTGACTTTGTCATACCTGACCCGCGCGGCAGGGATTTTTAACGGTCTCGTACGTCTGGAGTTTCTGATGGCTGTTGTGTCTGAAGACAATCTGACAGACTCTCCGAGATGCGGGATCAGACGCGACGTGCGACATTGTTGCAGGACCACCGCGAAAGAACACAAGTTGCACGGTAATGACGGTGAGATGAGCTACTCACCGCTCAGAAGCTGCAGAGCGCTGGAATCCCGGCATCTGTATCCTGACAGTTTTTCCGCTATTGTTTGGGAATGCGGGGCGGTGGAAGCAGCCATTTTGCCCCCATATGCACTGCTAAGCTAAGGCGTGACCAATCGAGCCGAGGCGGGAGGCTGGAAGCAGAAAAGTCCTACCGCGGGGATCACAGCCCCTCAGTACGGCTGCAAGCTACCAATCACAGCCCGAAACACTGCCGTTAACGCCTTGTCTGCCGGTTCCTTCACGCAGCCTAGTCCGTCATGGAAACGGACATGCTGCAGCTGAACTGGGCCATCTGTGAGAGAGCTGGACCCTAACAGCAAGGCTACTGACCACTACCCACCGCACGCAATACTGACCACAACTGCACTTTGACCACAAACTCAGACTGATTAAAACCGCAAACTGACCACAAGCTCAGAATGATGACTACCTTTCACTGACTATAAACTTACTAACCACAAAGTCATACGGAAAGCAACCTTATACTGACCACAACCTTGCACTGGCCAGAAATTGACACTGACCACAAACATATACTGCCCCCAACGTACTACAACCACACCACCACACCCCACACAGACCACACCCTCACACTGACCACAATATCTCACTGACCACAAAGACACACAGACTAGAACTTCACTCTGAGGACAACCTCACATCAACCACAACCTCAGAATCTCCCCACGACCACAACCTCACACCACAGGTATTATTAAAACACTCACACCCTCCAGGCACACCCACTCACACCCTCCAGGCACACCCACTCACACCCTCCAGTCACACCCACACACACCCTCCAGTCACACCCACACACACCCTCCAGGCACACCCACTCACACCCTCCAGGCACACCCACTCACACCCTCCAGTCACACCCACACACACCCTCCAGTCACACCCACACACACCCTCCATGCACACCCACACACACCCTCCAGGCACACCCACACACACCCTCCAGTCACACCCACACACACCCTCCAGTCACACCCACACACACCCTCCAGGCACACCCACACACACCCTCCAGGCACACCCACACACACCCTCCAGTCACACCCACACACACCCTCCAGTCACACCCACACACACCCTCCATGCACACCCACACACACCCTCCAGGCACACCCACACACACCCTACAGTCACACCCACACACACCCTCCAGGCACACCCACACACACCCACACACACCCTCCAGGCACACCCACACACACCCTCCAGTCACACCCACACACACCCTCCAGTCACACCCACACACACCCTCCAGGCACACCCACACACACCCACACACACCCTCCAGGCACACCCACACACACCCTCCAGTCACACCCACACACACACCCTCCAGGCACACCCACACACACCCTCCAGGCACACCCACACACACCCTCCAGTCACACCCACACACACCCTCCAGGCACACCCACACACACCCTCCAGGCACACCCACACACACCCTCCAGGCACACCCTCCAGGCACACCCACACACCCACCGTCAGCATGCTCTCTCCGGGGCTCCTCCATCCAGGCCTGGGGGAGCGGCAGGGACACCAGGCTGGACTTAGAGGCAGCTCTCGTCCTCTCTCCTCCTTCCTCCTCCCCCTCGTCCTCCTGGGTCCCGGGGCTGCGCGGGGGCGCGGTGGGGAGGGCCAGGTCGGGGCGGCTGGAGAACAGCTCCCGCAGAATGTGGATGGGCGAGACAGTCACCTCCCAGTTGGTGATGCCAAAGTCTCGCAGGTGGGCGCGGGCGTGGCTGGACAGACCTGCCCGCGTGTCGAAACCAGCGCTGCAGAACTCACAGCGCATCACACTGAAGGTGTCCGGGTCGAAGTTGGCGACTGGGAGGGGGGAGGCGGGAGGGAGGAGGAGGAAGGGGGAGGGGTGAACAGGAGGCCTGTTTAAAATGTACATTTTATTCATTTAGCAGACAGTTTTAACCACATCTCAGCTACCAGACACAGTGTACAGTAACCACATCTCAGCTACCAGACACAGTGTACATTAACATCTCAGCTACCAGACACAGTGTAAAGTAACATTTCAGCTACCAGACACAGTGTAAAGTAACATTTCAGCTACCAGACACAGTGTAAAGTAACCACATCTCAGCTACCAGACACAGTGTACAGTAACCACATCTCAGCTACCAGACACAGTGTAAAGTCACATCTCAGCTACCAGACACAGTGTACAGTAACCACATCTCAGCTACCAGACACAGTGTAAAGTAACATCTCAGCTACCAGACACAGTGTACAGTAACCACATCTCAGCTACCAGACACAGTGTAAAGTAACATCTCAGCTACCAGACACAGTCTAAAGTAAGCACATCTCAGCTACCAGACACAGTGTAAAGTAACATCTCAGCTATCAGACACAGTCTAAAGTAACATCTCAGCTACCAGACACAGTGTAAAGTAACCACATCTCAGCTAGGTTACATAAGGTCACAGGGGTTAGAGGGCTAAATTAAAGGTGTGTATTCTATAAAGGGAAGTGCATCCGCACATCTGATAGGCTGTGTTAGAGTGTTATATACTCTGGTCAGCCAATGAGAGGAGAGCTACAGACCTTTCTTCTTCTTCTTCTGGTAAGAGAACTTCCTCTCGATGGCGTTCACTTCTTCCGGGGAGATAAAGTGACGGACATTGTAGCTCACGCCCACTCGATTCAGGTGCCCTCTCACATGATTGGCCAGGCCGATTCCATTGTGGAAGTGGTCGGGGCAGTAGGGGCACTTCCTGTCCACGCCTCTCAGGATCCCGCTCTCCTCCTCCTCACCTTCCTCCTCCTCTTCCTCAGCCAGGATGCTCTCCGCCAGGAAACGCCTCACTCTCTCTTCTTCATCTTCCTCCTCCTCTTCTTCTTTGTGGTTTTTAGTGAAGGCCGCACTCCGAGCTAATGATACTGTCCTCTCCTCCTCTTCCTCCTCCTCCTCCTCTTCCTCCTGCTTCACAACCCTCTCCACAATAGGGCATGAGGCTGGGAGCTTCTGCTGTCGTGGAGACGTGTCATCTAAAAGAGAGAGAAAGGTAAAATGATCGCTGGTGGTCGATGTAGCTCAGAAGTTAGAGCATTTGACTGCAGATCGAAAGGTTGAAGGTTGGAATACCCTACTGTATGTCGCTCCAGGTAAAGGTGTCTGCCTAGACAGCTACCCTAGTCTACCCTAATCCAGACAGATACCCTAGTCTACCCTAATCCAGACAGCTACCCCAGTCTACCCTAATCCAGACAGCTACCCTAGTCTACCCTAATCCAGACAGCTACCCTAGTCTACCCTAATCCAGACAGCTACCCTAGTCTACCCTAATCCAGACAGCTACCCCAGTCTACCCTAATCCAGACAGCTACCCTAGTCTACCCTAATCCAGACAGCTACCCCAGTCTACCCTAATCCAGACAGCTACCCTAGTCTACCCTAATCCAGACAGCTACCCTAGTCTACCCTAATCCAGACAGCTACCCCAGTCTACCCTAATCCAGACAGCTACCCTAGTCTACCCTAATCCAGACAGCTACCCCAGTCTACCCTAATCCAGACAGCTACCCTTGTCTACCCTAATCCAGACAGCTACCCCAGTCTACCCTAATCCAGACAGCTACCCCAGTCTACCCTAATCCAGACAGCTACCCTAGTCTACCCTAATCCAGACATCAGATGAGTCGTGACTCAACACCTATAGCAACAGATCCCTAAATGAGCTAAAAGCTAATGGTGGCTAACTGTCCGTAACAAAATATGAAAACAACCATTTCCTCAATAAAATGTATTTAATCTAGTGAAATGATGACATAACAACCAACCAAAACCCACTGGTTTCCCATTGGTTGTGTTGCCATGGTAACTCAGTTATATTCAGATGGGCCTCACCTTGCATGCACCTGGCCCTGGTGACCGGTCTGGATTCCACCTGAGAGCCCAGACGGTTCTGACGCAGCACCGACATATCAGAGCCCTGGTCCTGGTCCTCGTCATGGCCCTGGGGGCGCTCAGCCCCAGGCAGACTAGTGGTGTTGTCCAGTGTGGGTGGAGGCTGAGTGGAGGAGCTCCCTCGCCGGCTGGTCCTTCGCGTCCCGATGCTCTTGAAGGCCAGCTCTCTTGGGGGGCGGAGAGATGGGCGCTTGGGGGGTAGAGCCCCGGGGCTGCTGCCCCCCTCCCTGGCCACCATAGACAAGGGGGGGGCCCTGCCCTCTGGAACTCTCCCCTCAGCTGTGGAGCAGAGCCCGGTGAGCTGGTGAGCACCAGGCACGGGGCCCAGCTCCTCAGCTTCCCCAGCGCCAGAGGTCTGGAACGGGGGAGCCGAGCCGGGGAGCTCCCTGAACCCCCTCTGGCCAGAGATCTGGTCTCCCCCAGGGGGCTGGGCCTGGGGGCGCAGACGGGTGGAGGTGCGCTGCAGGGCACTGGAGCGTTTCCTGTTGTGGGTCTTCGCGTGGTTGGCCAGTGCCTGGGATGTCCTGGTGCTAAAGTCACACTTGGAGCAGAAGTAGCGCCGGCGGCCTGGGTGCACACCTCGTCTAGATGCCGTCGTGGAGGCCGGGGTGGAGGCTGGGGTAGAGACTGGATCTGGGACAGGAACTGGGGCTAGGTCTGAGGCTGAGCTGCCAAGCTTGACTACCATTCTCGGCCCTCTCAGCTTCCTCTCTCTACATCCTTCATCACCCAGCCCCCCTTCTCCGGCCCCCTCGCCCCCCAGCTTCCTGATCCCCTCCAGGATCTTGTGGCGGGATTCCTGGTGGCATCCCTGGTGCTCTGCCAGGGCCAGCCTGCTGGCCAGGCACCAGCCACACTCCACACAGCGGAACCGCCCCCCCCTCCCTGGCCCCCCCCTCCCCGGGCCCCCCCTCCCTGGGCCCCCCCTCCCTGGGCCCCCCCCTCCCTGGGCCCCCCCCTCCCTGGGCCCCCCCTCCTGCCCACCCCCGATGCGCTCTGGGCATGCTCAGTCATGTGGTCCTGCAGGTGGATCTGCTTCTTAAAGTAAATGCTACATTCCACACAGGTGAAGATCTCCTGCTCCAGCTCTTGCTTTACTCCTCTACCTCCCTCTCCTCCTTTCTCCCCAACCGCCGCCTCCTCCTCTCTGAAGTCGTCGACCCCTCCAGCCTCCTGCGGGGGTTCTGGGGTCCCCCTCCTGGCCCCCGCCGCACTGCGTTGCCAGGTTGGTGGGCTGCTTTGCCAGGTTGGTGGGCTGCGTTGCCAGGTTGGTGGGCCAGCCAGGCCAGAGAAGGGGCGCAGCAGAGCCCGCTTCCTGCGCTGCCTCTGGATGAAGGTGCAGTGGGCCCAGGGCGCAGGGGGGGGGCTCTCTCCGTCCGAGTCTCCAGGGAAACTGTACACATCTCTCTCCCTATCGTTTCCCTTATTCATCCCTCCATCACCTCCCTCCTCCTCCTCCTCCCCCTCCTCCTCCTCGATTTGGTGTTGTGTCTTTGGCGTGACGCTGGCCACAGGTGCATTACAGACTTTGTCGTCTGCCGCTGTGGATGAAAAGAGAGAAGGGTGAAAATGTTCTGTCTGCACCCCTTTTCCCTCACCTCTGTCACCTCTTCCTCCCTCCCCTCCTCCTCAACCCCTACTTTACCTCCTCCCTCCCTCCTTCTCCCTTCCTCCCTCCCTCCTTCTCCCTTCATCCCTCCCTCCCTTTCCTCCTCACCCCCCCCTTTCCCCCTCCCTCACTTTTTCACCCTCTCTCTTTCCTCTTCCCTCCCTCCCCTCCTCCCCATCCCTCTCTCTTCCTCCTCCCTCCCTCCTTCCTGACCCCCCTCCTCCTCCCTCCCTCCTGCCCCCCCCTCCTTCTCCCTCTCTCCTGACCCCCTCCTCCCTCCATCATACTTACTCTCTGCTGAGCTGAGTGGTAATGTATTTAACTCATCCTCCTGTGTGCTTGCCATGTCTAAGCTCCGCCCCTCCAATGGACTGGCTGTGTGTGTCTTGAGGGGGAGGGGCTTGTCCTCCTCACTGTCCAATCTGAGAACAGGTACATGTTACACATGGGTCTGTCAGACACATCATCATTATCCTCATAGTCTGCTGCCATGGAGACAGCACTGTCACAATTACACAAACATCTGGTCTGTCTGTCTGTTTCTCCACATCATCTCTCTCTCCTCTCTCTCTCACCCCCTCTCCCCTCTCTCTCCCCCTGTCCCCTCTCTCTCTCTCCTCTCTCTCTCTCTCTCTCCCTTTCTCTCCCCTCTCTCTCTCTCCTCTCTCTCTCACCCCCTCTCCCCTCTCTCTCCCCCTGTCCCCTCCACTCTCCCTGCTCCTCCTCTCTTCCTCTTCCTCCTCCTCTCTCCCTTCTCTCTCCTCTCTCTCCCCTCTCTCTCCCCTCTCTTCCCTCTCTCTCCCTTCTCTCTCCTCTCTCTCCCCTCTCTCTCCCCTGTCTCTCCCCTCTCTCTCCCCTCTCTCTCCTCTCTCTCCCCTCTCTCTTCCCTCTCTTCCCTCTCTCCCCTCTCTCTCCCCTCTCTCTCCTCTCTCTCCCCTCTCTCTTCCCTCTCTCTCCCCTCTCTCTTCCCTCTCTCTCACCTCAGTCCAGATGATGGAGATCCGGGGCTGTGTGCAGCCAGACCATGAGGATTAGAAAAGTGCTGCAGCTCCTCCTCTGACGCACACACACGTACACACACACACACATGTAAACACACACAAGCGTACATACACACAAACAACATCACTGCACATAGCCAGTGACTGCCACAGGTAAATACACAGACACAAACAGTATGCAGTAGTGTAATAGTTTCCGAGTACAGTAGCATACTTGTGTGCTGTAGTGCATGAGTGTAAGTAGTATAGTAAGTAGTAGTTCACTATTTCAGCAAACTATAGAATGTCATATAGTAAGTAGGGGTAGTACTGTAGTATAGTATAGTAGTAGTATAGAGTATATATAGTATGGTTATAGTATATATAGTATAGTAGTATATATATAGTATACACAGTATAGTAGTAGTATAGTAGTATA
This sequence comes from Osmerus mordax, assembly GCF_038355195.1. Lineage (NCBI taxonomy): Eukaryota > Metazoa > Chordata > Actinopteri > Osmeriformes > Osmeridae > Osmerus > Osmerus mordax. The sequence goes on along the minus strand of NC_090052.1, from coordinate 766,167 downwards.
TATAGTACAGTAGTAGTATAGTATAGTGTAGTAGTAGTATAGTATAGTAGTATACATAGTATAGTTATAGTATAGTAGTAGTATAGTATAGTAGTATATATAGTATAGTAGGAAATCAGGTGGCTGAGTGGTTAGGGAATTGGGCTAGTAATCAGAAGGTTGCTGGTTCGATGCCCGGCCGTGCCAAATGACGTTGTGTCCTTGGGCAAGGCACTTCACCCTACTTGCCTCGGGGGAATGTCCCTGTAAATACTGTAAGTCGCTCTGGATAAGAGCGTCTTCTAAATGACTAAATGTAATGTAAATGCAAGTATAGTAATAATATAGTATAGTAGTATATATAGTATAGTAGTGGTATTGTAGTATATCTATTATAGTAGTAGTATAGTAGTATATATAGTATAGTAGTAGTATATATAGTATAGTAGTATATATAGTATTGTAGTAGTATATATAGTATTTTAGTAGTATATATAGTATAGTAGTAGTATATTAGTATATATAGTATAGAGAATGCGAAGTTGACGTCACGCCGCGTTGAATTCTGGGTAGATTTCAACATTGTTTTGTTTGGGCCACATTTACTAAGGTTGTCCCGCATCCGTTGTGTATCGATTATTTAAGGCAAATCATCCTTTATCAAGAAGATTTCAAACACCAATTTTTACAATAATCTTCTCCGTCCATACAACTTAATTTTTAACCACTTTTATTACAAGATAGAGGAAAACTTAGAGCATATGAAATATACATAAATCTGTGGGCAATGTAGAACAGCAGATTGAAAATATATCATGTTATCAAAAGTTATGACCAATCTAGTGATTAGTGGAAAAAATTTAATCCCCCCCCCAAAAAAACTAGTTAGCACTAGCTAGCTATATTCCTCTCCATAACTAAAAAGGTTAGACTTTTTTCCACAATCAAATTGGCCAAACAAGTTATAGATATTTAGCTTAAAGGGTAAATAGTGTAGCTAGCTAATGTTTATTTATTTAAAAAACAAGGCTATACAGCTCTACTACGGTCAGTAGCTGCCTGTCACCAACGCAGAAGCCTGATCATGTCATTTTGTCCAAAACTCGCGTTACTCCTACAAACAAATGCTAAGTCTAAACTAAAAAGTTTAGACTTTTAATTGACAAAATTTACAACACATAAAAAAACTTGTTGTCAATTGAAATATAGCATCTGTTTTCAATTTGAAGCAGTAAATTACTGGTAAACACTGTAGGAAATCTCCCATGGTATCCACTCTGGCTCCGCTTGGCAAAAGATGGATGATGATGATGACGATACATTTATTATTCACGCCCCAGTAAACCCTTAACCAATTATATGTGCTTTTAGCTTGTGTTGTCATGAGTATCTGGAAGTTTTCTGAAATAAAATGCGTGATTGGACGGCGAAGACATTAAGGCAGGAGCCATGGGAATGTAAGTTCCCATATTTGGACTGGCCGGCTGGAAAGGGCGTGTACCTGCAAAGATGGCAGCGACGTCAAAACATGCAACACGGCGTGACGTATCGTTAACCTACAGTGACATAACTTCGCATTCTCTATTGTAGTATTAAAGTAGCATTACCGTCTAATGTCTCCTTCTCAGAGTCAGAGTCCCAGGTGAGGGAGGAGGGGAAGGCTGAGGATCTGAAACTCCTCTGTGCTCTCCTCCCTACATCCAGCCCCTCACCTCCCCCCTCACCCCCCCCCTGTCCTGCCCTCCCACACACCCCCTCCCCTGCCCCCTCTGGTGCCCCACACCACAAGCCTCTGCTGGGGACACGATCCAGTCCAGGCAGGGAGCAGGACTGCTGAGGAGAGGGGAGATAGGGAGGAGGGGGTGGGAGGAGGGGGTGGCAGAGGGTGGGAGGGGAGGGAAGAGGGGAGTAGGGGAGCGGGGTGGGAGGAGGGGGTGGGAGGAGGGGGTGGGAGAGGGTGGGAGGGGAGGGAAGAGGGGAGTAGGGGAGCGGGGTGGGAGGAGGGGGTGGGAGGAGGGGGTGGGAGAGGGTGGGAGGGGAGGGAAGAGAGGTGTAGGGGAGCGGGGTGGGAGGAGGGGGTGGGAGGAGGGGGTGGCAGAGGGTGGGAGGGGAGGGAAGAGAGGTGTAGGGGAGCGGGGTGGGAGGATAGAGGGAAGGAAGGGAGAGAGGAAGAGTAAGGGTAAGTTTCAGAAGCAGACCTTTAGATGGTGTCAGTCGGCCCAGGGAGTGTTGGAGCGCCGGTCTCCATGGTGAAGGGTCTTACCTGCGAGGTGAGATGGAGGCTGGAGGGGTTCTGGGCAGGGGGGGAGGGAAGGGCTCCGAGGCTGGGCCCTGGGGGGGAGAGAGCGCCCCCTGCTGGCTCCATGATGCCAGGACAGACCACACCTCTACGACCTCCTCACCAGCACTGCTACATCACACTCCTGTCTTCCCCTACACACACACACAAACACACACACACACACATACACACACAAACAAACACACACTCATAGACATACATACACACACCCACATACATACACACACACATGCACAGACACAAGAACACAAGCACAGATAATCACAGATATACCAAGCCCATATTCACACAGACAAGCACACACACACACACACACACACACACAGATGCACAACCGCAGATACACAAGCACAGATATGCACATTTTAGAGTTCAGAACGGTGACATGCAGCTCCATGGATCCACGAGACACGTAGTAGTGACATTTTAAAACTAGTAATGGAACGTCACACCTCTAGTAGGATCATTAGATATGGGGAACGATTACGCAATGTTGCTTCTTTTTTTTACCGGGTAGACGTCATACCTCCCTTCCCTGCAGTCAGCCTCCCTGGCCCAGTTTAACAGCCGAGCTGAAGAATAAGAACGAACGCCGCAAAAGACACACTAATAACTAGACTTTTAATTTTGTCCCCGTCTCGTCGCCAGCTGCCTTCTAAGCAGGCAGATGCAAGTGAACATCAAGGTGACCAGCGCGTGCCTGAGTCGTTAGCAGATAATTTTGACAGACAGTCTGAGCTCGTGTGTCAGTGTACATGTCTTACTTTTGGTTTTAATAGTTTATTTTTTATTTTTTTGTAAGCCAAACGGGTTTGATACTTACAGAAAACGGCCTCGGCTCTAGGACAGCCTTGATTATGCACCTTTCTTCATGCTTTAACCCGAACAAAGCTGCCGGTGTCCGCGGTCCATGCATGCACTAAGATGCACGAGCCGTGTGTTGCTGTATTAACTGGATCGCATCGGTACTCAGTTTTTTGCGCGAGCCTTCGGCAGCGACCACATACTCGACTCCATGTTAAATGCCTTGCAGCCACGCCACGGCAGCGTGCGTGACGTCGGTCTGGGGGGCTCGGGAGGGGGGGAAAGAGTTTGAGGCGCGCGGGCAAGTTCCAGTTGAGTTGGGTTGTCGTTTGGATTTCTGAAATCGGTAGCAACGTTTCTGTAACATTTGTTGAAATATTTTGTCATTTATTTAAGCATCCTTCATCCGAACTGAAAAAAAAAGATGTTCACCCTAAAAATCATAAATTGAGTTCAGTCATATTCAGCCTACCAGTATGTATGTATGTGTGTTTGTTAGTGTTATACGTATAGTAACATTCAGGGCACACATTATGTATGCAATGGAGGATGTATGTCTTTGTGTGGTATTATAACTCGATTAGAAAGGGTCAAAAACACAATTTATTGCAAATTCAGATCATTACAACTGGCCTCATACACATCTCAATGTATAACACATGCCCATAGTTTGAAACACAAAACATAACAGTTATAATAATGTGAAAACGTTGTGTTTCCATCTGTAAGAACTGCTTATAAATACTAGGTTTTAGATCGTGCACAGTGAAAGATAATTGCTCTAATAGACAGCGATCTATTTCTATGTTTTTAGTTTATGACAGTCTATCTGATAGGCCTACATCATGCGCAGTAGCTTGCATAAATTCATAAAATAATATATTCTAAGAATCATATTCTCCAGTAAATAGTCTAGCATTAGTGTTACATTCCAAATGTTCCATTTATTTCACACGCGCTGCACTCGATTTACATTTAGTCATTTAGCAGACGCTCTAATCCAGAGCGATTTACAGTAAGTACAGGGACATTCCCCCCGAAGCAAGTAGGGTGAAGTGCCTTGCCCAAGGACACAACGTCAGTTTGCACGGCTGGGAATCGAACTGGCAACCTTCAGATTACGAGCCCGACTCCCTCACCGCTCAGCCACCTGACGCCCTGGACTACCTGGAACAGTTCTCATTCGCTGCTTCGAGTGTTGCAACAAGAATCCATTCACTCTGGACACACAGTATCATTTCACATACTAGGCCAAGTTTCCAATGTACAATGAACAGTGAACAATGAACAGGAGCGGGTTTAGAGGAACAGGAAGCGAAGCCGGCAGGTGGCGGTGTTGATTTAGCTCTATGTTCACAACATACACAGCACACAAGAACACAACCGAGTTTTCTTTGTCGGTCGACACAGAAAAGCCTTACAGGTTAATATGAAGCCTAGACGCAAATACGGACGTCCAAGACGTATCAACCATGTATCCAAACATATTTTTACTTTTAAATAATAATAATAATAATATAAATAGTGTCAGACTCAGTATTCTGACTGTGAAGCGTTCTATATCAGAAGTGTTCTGTGTTCTACTTCAGAAGTGTTCTGTGTTCTACTTCAAAAGGGTTATGTGTTCTACTTCAAAAGTGTTCTGTGTTCTACTTCAAAAGTGTTCTGTGTCAGCCCCCCTCCTTCAGTCCACGGCACCTACCACCAGCCTCAGGGCTGGGTCTCCAGTCCCCCCTACCCCTCCACCCCCAGCCTCAGTACTTGGCCCCCAGGCCCCTCCACCCCCAGCCTCAGTACTTGGCCCCCAGGCCCCTCCACCCCCCAGCCTCAGTACTTGGCCCCCAGGCCCCTCCACCCCCCAGCCTCAGTACTTGGCCCCCAGGCCCCATCCACCCCCAGCCTCAGTACTTGGCCCCCAGGCTCCTCCACCCCCCAGCCTCAGTACTTGGCCCCCAGACGCCCCAGCCCCATCCACCCCCAGCCTCAGTACTTGGCCCCCAGCCCCATCCACCCCCAGCCTCAGTACTTGGCCCCCAGCCCCATCCACCCCCAGCCTCAGTACTTGGCCCCCAGCCCCATCCACCCCCAGCCTCAGTACTTGGCCCCCAGGCTCCTCCACCCCCAGCCTCAGTACTTGGCCCCCAGGCCCCTCCACCCCCAGCCTCAGTACTTGGCCCCCAGGCTCCTCCACCCCCAGCCTCAGTACTTGGCCCCCAGGCCCCTCCACCCCCAGCCTCAGTACTTGGCCCCCAGGCCCCCAGGCCCCTCCACCCCCAGCCTCAGTACTTGGCCCCCAGGCCCCTCCAACCCCCAGCCTCAGTACTTGGCCCCCAGGCTCCTCCACCCCCCAGCCTCAGTACTTGGCCCCCAGGCCCCTCCACCCCCCAGCCTCAGTACTTGGCCCCCAGGCCCCTCCACCCCCAGCCTCAGTACTTGGCCCCCAGGCCCCTCAATCCCCAGCCTCAGTACTTGGCCCCCAGGCTCCTCCACCCCCCAGCCTCAGTACTTGGCCCCCAGGCTCCTCCACCCCCCAGCCTCAGTACTTGGCCCCCAGGCCCCCCAGCCCCTCCACCCCCCAGCTTCAGTGCTTGGCCCCCAGGCCCCCCAGCCCCTCCACCCCCAGCCTCAGTACTTGGCCCCCAGGCCCCACAGCCCCATCCACCCCCAGCCTCAGTACTTGGCCCCCAGGCCCCCCAGCCCCTCCACCCCCCAGCTTCAGTGCTGGGTCTCCAGCTCTACCACAGTCCAGTCCCCAGGCGGGGAGCTGCCCTGGCTGTCTGGAGAGAAGCAGCTGATGGAGGTTACAGTGGCGGAGGGGGGGATGAGGGGGGGCAGGAGGCTGGGCCACAGGCTGCTCTCCAGGGGGCTCAGTGTGCCCCCTGTCCCCATGGGCAGCAGCAGAAGGGGGGGGCAGCCCCCGTCTCCAGACAGCAGCAGGGTCTGGTTGATGAGCTGCTGGACCATGTCCACCTTCCTGTCCCAGTCCAGATCCTGGGGGGGCAGCGGTCTCTTGGTCATCTCCAACCTTCGCGCCACATTTCTGTCCCTCTCCACCTCTTCCTCCTCTTCCTCCTCCTCCTCCTCGCTGGTCTCCATGGCCTCGTAGATGGTGCACAGCCCTGAGGATGGGGAAAGCATAGCGGGAGGGCTCCTCCTCTGTTGTTGTTGTTTGAGCTGCCACTGCAGGATCTGCCTGCGCTGCCAGTGCTCCTGCTGCTGCAGTTGCAGCTGGAGCAGATCCCTCCTCTGCCTCTCCAGCTGCCTCTGCCTCTCCTGCCTCTCCTCCTCTTCCCGCCTCAAATACTCCTCCTGTTCCTTCCTCACGCTCTCCTGCTGCCTCTGCCTCTCCTCCCACCTCAAATACTCCTCCTTCTTCACGCTCTCCTGCTGCCTCTCCTTCTGCTGCCTCTCCTTCTGCTGCCTCTCCTCCTGCCTCTGCCTCAGCTGAAGCTGGTGCTGCTCCATGCGCCCCAGCTGGCCGAGGCCTGGGCCTGGCGTCTGGGGGGTCATCCTGGGGCAGAAAGAGGACGACGAGTCGGCGGGCCTCCGGTTCCCTGCGACCTTCGCCAGGTAGTGGCCGTTAGCCAGAGGAGCTAGAGGGGCCTGGTTCCATTTCTGGTCCTGGGTGAGAATCTGGGTCATAGTCTGGAACTGACACTGGTACTGGGTCTGGATGTGGCCTGAGTGCTGCTCACCTGTCTGGGCTTGGGTCAGGTACTGGGGCTGGTTACCTACCAGCTCCAGAGGTCCTGGGGTCACATCTGGGTCAACTCTCTGCTCTGGGCTCGGATCCTGGTTCTGTAACTCTCTTGGTGGGTCCTGGTTCTGTAACTCTCTTGGTGCTGGTGGGTCCTGGTTCTGCTCATCTAGCAGCTCCAGTGTTTCAGAGTTCAGATGTTGATAATCTACCTGGTTCAGGGGTGCTGTGGTCAAGTCCTGGTTCTGCTCATTTACATGGTCCAGAGATTCTGGGTCCTGGTTCAGGTCCTGGTTCTGGTCATCTACCTGGTCCAGTGATGCTGGGTCCTGGTTCTGGTCCTGGTTCTGTTCATTTAGCAGCTCCAGTGTTTCAGAGTTCAGATTTTTATAATCTACCTGGTCCAGGGGTGCTGTGGTCAGGTCCTGGTTCTGCTCATCTACATGGTCCAGAGATGCTGGGTGCTGGTTCAGGTCCTGGTTCAGGTCAACTACCTGGTCCAGAGATGTTGGGTCCTGGTTCTGATCATATACCTGGTCCAGTGATGCTGGGTCCTGGTTCAGGTCCTGGTTCTGGTCATCTACCTGGTCCAGGGGTGCTGTGGTCAGGTCCTGGTTCTGGTAATCTACATGGTCCAGAGATGCTGGGTCCTGGTTCAGGTCATGGTTCTGGTCATCTACCTGGTCCAGAGATGTTGGGTCCTGGTTCTGATCATCTACCTGGTCCAGTGATGCTGAGTCCTGGTTCTGGTCCTGGTTCTGATCATCTACTTGATCCAGAGATGATGGGTCCTGATTCTGGTCATCTACCTGGTCTAGGGGTGCTGAGGTCAAGTCCTGGTTCTGGTCATATACCTGGTACAGAGATGTTGGGTTCTGGTTCTGGTCCTGGTTCTGGTCATCTACCAGGTCCAGGAGTGCTGAGGTCAGGTTCTGGTCTTCTACCAGGTCCAGAGATTTTGGGTCCTGGTTCAGGTCCTGGTTCAGGTCATCTACTTGGTCCAGGTGTGCTGTGGTCAGGTCCTGGTCATCTACCAGGTCCAGTGATGCTGGGTCCTGGTTCTGGTCCTGGTTCTGGTCATCTACCAGGTCCAGGGGTGCTGAGGTCAGGTTCTGGTCATTTACCTGGTCCAGAGATGCTGGGTCCTGGTTCTGGTCATCTACAAGGTCCAGGGGTGCTGAGGTCAGGTTCTGGTCATTTACCTGGTCCAGAGATGCCGGGTCCTGGTCCTGTCTGCCTTCTGCTTGGTGTCCTGCTCCCAGTCCTGCTGTGAGACAGCTGACATCATCTGGAGTCATTTAGAAACACATGCAGCTGGGGAAGGGGCTACAAGGGGGGGGGGGGGGGGGGGTGTGGCTTCAACCAGGAAGGACCAGAGGGGTGGGGCTAAAGGAGATGCAGGGTGTGGCTTTGTTCAGGCAGGAAGGAAGAAGGGTGAGGCTAAACAGAGGCAGGATGGATGGTCAGAAAACTAAAGTGAAATCAGTAAGATAAGAAAGCTGCTAATGAGATCAAATTAAACTACTCATCTCTCCCCCACCCCTTACCTTTTCTCTTCCTCTCCTCTTCTCCTCTACCTCCCCTCTCTTCTCCTCCCTCCATTCTCCTCCCTACCTCCCCTTACTTCTCCTCCTTACCTCCCCTCTATTCTCCTCCCCTCCCTTCTCCTCCCCCCTCCCCTCCCTACCTCCCCTCTCTTCTCCTCCACCCTCCCTACCTCCCCTGTCTTCTCCTCCACCCAGCCTGTGGACCCTCTCTTCTCCTCCACCCTCCCCTCTCTTCTCCTCCACCCAGCCTGTGGACCCTCTCTTCTCCTCCACCCATTCGATCACTGTATATTTATCATATTTAATTCCCCCTTGTAACTGTTTATACACCCATATCCTCTGCTAAGGTTTGCCATTTTATTAATACAATTTTTTAATGCTGTTATTGTACTTTCCATTTACCGTTGCGGTTTTTAATGCTGTTGATACTTTTATTGGTGTTGATGTTAGTGCTATTTTGGTCAGGATTGTTAGTAATTTTTGGCTTTTTTTAATGCCTACTAAATGGCTGTTGCCTTGCTTTGTCCAAATACGTTTTTTGTTCCAGAATGACCTGTTATATTGGGAATATGAACAATACATCTATTTGACTCCTCTCTCTCTCACCTCCTCTCTGCTCCACCCCCCTCTGCCTCAGTGTCGCTCGGTCTTAAGTCCTGACTTCCTGTTAGAACAGTGAGGCCCTCGTTAGTAACATAACATCAGTGTGAGAATACGCCTGCCACTCCACTACATCCCTGCTGTCAGGACTGGTCTCTCTATCTCTGGTCTCTCTCTCTCTGCCACTCCACGACATCCCTCCTGTCAGGACTGGTCTTTCTCTATCTCTGGTCTCTCTCTCTCTGCCTCTCCACTACATCCCTCCTGTCAGGACTGGTCTCTCTCTATCTCTGGTCTCTCTCTCTCTGCCACTCCACGACATCCCTCCTGTCAGGACTGGTCTCTCTCTATCTCTGGTCTCTCTCTCTCTGCCACTCCACGACATCCCTGCTGTCAGGACTGGTCTCTCTCTATCTCTGGTCTCTCTCTCTTTGCCTCTCCACTACATCCCTGCTGTCAGGACTGGTCTCTCTCTCTCTGCCTCTCCACTACATCCCTCCTGTCAGGACTGGTCTCTCTCTCTCTGCCTCTCCACTACATCCCTCCTGTCAGGACTGGTCTCTCTCTCTCTGCCTCTCCACTACATCCCTCCTGTCAGGACTGGTCTCTCTCTATCACTGGTGGGGGGAAGAGAGGAGGTAGTGGAGGAAGAGGAGGGGGAGGAGGAACAGGGGGAAGGAGGTGTAGAGGAAGAGGAGGGGGAGGAGGAACAGGGGGAAGGAGGAGGAGGGGTGGAGGCTGGGGAGCTCATCCTCTTCTTCTGATGAAGATTCCGGACGCATTCAGGAGGGTGGCATCATCTGTGTGTGTGTGTGTGTTTGTAGCATTCAGAAGCGTTCAGGCAGGTTTGAGGACCAGAGAGGTTAAACACAGGGACAGCAGTTATCTTCTCTTGACAACGTCCTACCAGGTGTGTGTGTGGAGGGTGGGGTTCAGGTGTGCAGGTCACGTACAAACAGGTGCATGCTGGGCAGGGATAGAGGTGGACCAGACTTTTCAAACTTCCCCAAATTCCATTTTGTTCCAACACCATTCCACAGAGGTGCATCACTTCCTGTGTGGCTGGCTGTTGCCGTGGAGAGGTTGTGAGGTCATAATTGCATTGCTATCACATCCACACAGGGCATCCAATCATGTTGGCCTGTTTGGGCCAGAGGCATGGTGATGCTCAGTAACCACCAGTGCTGCTGGTGCAGTTAGCATCTCCGTCTCCGTAGCCTTGTAAAGCTATTAGCATATTCCTTGTTTATATTAACTGACATTTCATTATAGTTTCCTCAACCAGGATAGAACTCACAGAAGACAAACACAGTTTACTGTCCCAGAGCTGTTACATCATAAACATGGGTTAGAACAGATATGTTTTTCCCAACTTTGTATGTTATGTTTTTGTGAGGAACCTGGGGTGGTGTTCATGGTTGTACGGCTGTACTACAGAACCCACCGGCAGCTCAGTGCCAGCGTGTTTGCTAGGAGAGGAAGTGATGTCGTGGGACCATGTGACACAGAGAACGTGCTGACCTCTGACCTCAGCAGGGTAAAGAAGAGAACCAGCCAGGGTGCAATGATGTTTAATGGAATTTTGAACCCCTAGTTAGTGTGGAGGTCTAGAGTATCTCTGAACATCCCTAAGCAGAGTCTTCAGATACACAAACCAGTCTGTTAGTTAACCAAACATGCAAGTTACTGTCCAAATAATCCAAACCCTTTCATAGAACTCCACAGTGGACCCCAACAGTGGATCCCTACAGTGGAACCCCACAGTGGAACCCCACAGTGGAACCCCACAGTGGAACCCCACAGTGGAACCCTACAGTGGAACCCCACAGTGGAACTCCACAGTGGAACCCCACAGTAAACCTTACACTCCCATACCCACCTCGACTCAAGACAATTGTCTGGCAGAAGCGTTGTAAATATCTAGACTTTATTCTAGCGCTAAAACAGTCTTAAAAACAAGAACACAAAACTTAAAAAAGGAAGAAGTATCGCTATGTTGACAGGAGCACAGGAAGTGTGTACATGGGGGCAGAGAAGACAAGGTTTCAACCAAAATAAAAATACACATACAAACAGCAAGTACAAAAAAGAAGTTTGTTGACATTTGTAGGGTAAAAACAGTAGGATAGTACAGGTGTAGTCCAGTCTGTCCTAAGAGCCCGGGCCCGGACGGGCAGACTCACTTCAGAACAACATCGGAATAGAAAATGGTTTAACTACGGCACACTGAGTAGGAGCCAATCACAAGACCAGGACCACAGCGGGGGGGGGGCATCACCAGACATCTACAGTCTTTCACTCAATCTGTCTCTCGTTTTCCTACGGTCTGTCGCCATCCCTTCTTCTACTTCTAACCCTGGAGGGCACACCCACAGGTAGATGGGGGAGGGGGTGGAGGGTGCGGGGGAGAAGGTGCATTCCAAGGGGGGGGGGGGGAGGGGGGGCTTATACGTTACCTGCCAGGAAGCTATCAGTCTTATCACCAATGGCAGAGTAGTATGGGTGGTGGGCGTCACCGGGGGCCGCGGCCTCTTGTAAGCCGGCCCCACCGAGGGTGAGCAGGGCCCCCGGGCCCCCTGGCTCCTGGACCAGGGAGGGCTCCTTGGCCTCCTCGCTCAGCATCTCCTCCAGGGAGAAGATCCCCGGGCTCCTCCTGCTGCTCTCTGCGGTGGAGGACGGGCAATCAAACCCGTACGACGCCACCGAGTTGGCCGACTGAGGCGTGGCCCCTCCCCCGTCCTCCCCCTCGGCACGTGGCTCCTCCCCCTCCTCCCCTTCCTCCCCCAGGGCGGCCAGGCTGCTCCCCTCCTCGTCCGGCTCATTGATCTGCATCTCCCCTTCCGTGTCGCTGGCCTCGTCCCCAGAGGTGGAGGGGGAAGAGGGGGCGGAGGCTGGGGCTGTGGGGGGGCCGGTGCCCAGAACCTCATCAGCGGGGAGCGTCTCTGGCTCCTCCTCTTCGCCGTCCCCGCCCCCCAGGTGTATGCCCAGGTCCTGCTCCTGCTCCGCCCCGCGGGGGGGCAGGGGCGTGGCCTGCTTGTCGGAGCGAGACTCCACTCCCGAGCTGCTGTCGTCCTCCTCAGGGGTGCTGGGCGCGCTGGGGGGGCCGGGTGGCAGGGGGGCGCCGCTGGGCTGCAGCCAGGCCTGGGAGGGGGGCTGGGCGGGGGGCTCAGGGCTGGGGGATGCGTGGGGGGGCGGGGCCCAGGTGTCAGAGAAGGAGGAGGGGCCCCAGGCAGAGGGGGGCGGGGCTGGGGTCGGGGCAGAGTGGTTGAGGTTGTCATGACGCTCTTCTTGGTTGAAGAAGCTCTCTGTCTCCCTGCCGCCCTCGCTGGGCATCTCCACATCTTCATCCTCTTCCTCCTCCACATCTTCATCCTCCTCCACATCTTCATCCTCCTCCTCCTCCTCCTGACAGACCCTGCCCTGGTCGGCCTTCTCAGAGCTCACGTCCATGTCGTCCACATGCTCCGCCTCATGCTTGCTCGGGGCCTCCTGGTTTGCCAAGCCCATGAGGGGGGAGGAGTCTAAACTCTCTGGCTCCTCCTGCTGGCTGGCGCTGGTATCGGACAGCAGGTTGTCGCCGTGCCAACCAGCGGAGTTATCCTGGAAGTGGTGGGCAGGCTCAGAGAGGCCCACCTTCCTCTCCTCTTCTTCCTCTTCCTCCTCCTCTTCCTCCTCATCATCGTCTTGGTTGATCTCATCGTCAGCCTTCTCTACTGCCTCCTCCTTCTCCTGGGAGGGTGAGGCCAGGGGGGAGGCCCCGGTGGAGGCCAGGGAGGAGGCCCCGGGGGAGGCTGCCTGCTGGAGGCTGTGTGAGACCAGGGCCGGGGGCTCAGGGGCCTGGATGGGGCCCCAGGGGTCAGGCTGGGCATGCAGGCCCAGCAGGGGAGAGGCAGCCTGGGGCTCCTGGGCCGGAGAGAGGGGCCCTGGAGGGGAGCAGGGAGGGGACAGGACCGTGGTGCCCAGGGAGGAGGAGGAGTCCTGGGCAGCTGTCCCCAGGTGGAGGAGGTCCAGCTGGGCAGACAGCTGGGGGAGTGGGGCCGGGGGAATGGGGGCTGGGGGCAGGGGTGCCTGGGGGGCCACCGGAATCTCCTCCTCCAGCTCTAGGAGAGGCTTGGTATCTTCCGAGGATGCCGTGGTGGTGGCGACGGCTGCCACGGCAACGGCGGCTGCCGCGGCAACGGTGGTTGCTGCGGCAACTGCGGTAGTGGCTGGAGCCTCACCTTCCTGACCCGCCTCCTCTGGGCGAGGCTCGGAGGCCAGTGTGGGTTTGGGCCCCCGCTTCACCGGCATGGGAGTGCTGCTACCAACAGCCTTCTTGGGGCTGGAGGCCTTGGGGGCCGGGGGCTTGGAGGCCAGGGGCCTCGGGCCTCCCTCTTTGGGGGCCAGGGGCTTGGCCTTCGGGGCGGCAGCCTTGCTGACCCCCGCAGGCTTCTTGGGAGCGGCGTCTGGCTTGGCGGCAGCGACTACCTTGGGTGTGTCGGGTTTGGCGGTCTTGGCTGTGGAGGGGCGGCTGAGAGGGACGGGTGTGGACTTCTTGGCGGCCGGGGTGGAAGGTTTGGGGGCGTCTGGAGCACACAAGGTTATGGAGAAGATGGGTTAGGGTTAGGATGGCAGATTACATTCATTACACTTTCATGATGATACAAATGTTAAACACTGACGCACAGGAGAACAGACCGGTCTACAGACTATAATACTACATCATACTTTTCCATCACCATTCCAACCAAGACGGCTCTCTTACCCTTCTTCACAGGTGTTTTAGTCTGCGATGTGGGGGTGCGACCAGCAGAGGGCGTGGTGGTGGCGGCTGGTCTGGGGGTGGTGGCTGGTCTGGGGGTGGTGGAGGCCGGTCTGGGGGTGGTGGAGGCCGGTCTGGGGGTGGAGGAGGCTGGTCTGGGTGTGGTTGTCTTGGGCGTGGTTGTCTTGGGCGTGGCCGTCTTGGTGGTGGGGGTGGAGGTCTTGGCCGTGGGTGTGGTGGTCTTGGCGGAGGCTGGGCGGGTGGGTGTAGTGGCTGTGGAAGGCCTGCGGAGGGCAGCAGGGAGGGGTGGGGTTAGAGACAGTGAGAAATGAAGGGAATCACCTCTCTCCTCTCTCCAGACCTGGGGCAGAGGCTGGATGTGAGGCTGGGGCAGAGACTGGATGTGAGGCTGGGGCAGAGGCTGGATGTGAGGCTGGGACAGAGGTTGGATGTGAGGCTAGATGTGAGGCTGGGACAGCAGCTGGATGTGAGGCTGGGGCAGAGGCTGGATGTGAGGCTGGGACAGAGGCTGGATGTGAGGCTGGGGCAGAGGCTGGGACAGCGGCTGGATGTGAGGCTGGGGCTGGATAACCTACATCCACTGACCCGGACACTCTGGCTCCTGTTCTCACATCACGCTACATTGGCTGCTACACGCCAGTGACATGCTAGCAACGCACTAGCACAGCTCTAAATAAAGATACAAGTTCTAGGGAGAGAGAGAGAGGGAAGGAGAGACCCAAGTAGGGCTGGACGATATATAAAAAAAATGATATCTCGATATTGTAAAAAAAAATACGATATTCGATATATATCTCGATATGTTTGCATTTAAATACATAATTTAAAAAAACATTATTTTCTTTTTTCTCCTTTAGAAAACAACAAAAACAATTTAGATAGAACAGCTATTGTTACAAAGTACAAAATGTGTAGTGCAAATTTAACCAGTTGCCATAGCATGGTACTTGCAACTTGACAAAATGGACCTCACTTGGAACAATTCATGCAGAGGTCCTTATGTGTCAGGACAAAAAGAGAGCAAAAGAGAGTGCCTGTGCGCGTGCAATTTTCAGTTTGTGTGTGTGTGTCTGTGTGTGTTTGTAAACACAGAGGAGCCAGACGGTGATCTTAAAATACAAGCAACACAAAGACCAGCAAAAAAAAATATTATCGACCGATATTCGATATATCGCCCAGCCCTAGAACCAAGTGACACTCTTCCTAGGGGCGGGGCTTATAAAGAACCATGTGACCCACTGCCCGGGGACACCAGGTCATCGTCGGCATGGTAACGTCCAGGCGTTGTTGTCTCCCCCTGACAGATCTAAACCATGTAGGATGGGTGAGATGCCCAGGACAACAAAACAAGCTCACCCGCACGCCAGCATGTTTCACAGATGTAATATTACACTAGAACAAAACTTAAGTGCAACATCAATAAATAGAGCTGTGGACCTCCACTAACTCTCTCTCACACACACACACTCGGTGTCCTACCATTATTAGATGAATCAACAGAAGTGTGTGAGTGTGTGTGTGTGTGAGTGTGTGTGTGATGCGGAAAGGGATAAGAGTTAAATCTAATTAGGCAGAGATTTATGGCCCTGTCACAACCCATCACACACTGACACAGTCACGATGACTCACACACACACTCACACAAGGAGACACACACACACACACAAGGAGACACACTTACTGACACACTTACTGGCACACTTACAGGCTGAAGCAGCCTGGCAGTGTGTGTGTGTGTGTGTGTGTGTGTGTGTGTGTGTGACTCAGGTACAGAGCACATTGTGACCTGATTCTCTGCAGACAACAACACCTCCATTCCTCTGGCTCGAAGCTGTCTCCCTGTCTGACAGACAGGCAGACAGGCCAGAGGATGCTGTAAGCTGTGCACTAATGGCTGACCTACCTGGTTGTCTTGGTAACCGGGGGCTTGTCAGTCTTGGGTGAGGAGGAGGGCTTTGTGGCAGCTGGAGAGAAAAACAACAACCAATCAGTGCTTCCGATACTCACACTTCTCTTGGTCTAAACCAATCACAGCTTCACACACAAGCCCACCTGCTGGCTTCTTTGGAGCAGCGGCGGTTTTGACGCCGTTAGTAGGCGGAGCCGGAGTCTTCCTATTGGCTGTTGGCCCTGTTGCCTTGACGGCACTGTTGGTGGCGGGGCGTCTGGCTGTGGTGGAGGCAGGGCTCTTCTTCTCTGGTGCTGTGGAGGCCATGCTCTTCCTGGCCACGCCATTAGTCGGGGGCTTGGAGACGCCATTGGTGGGTCGGCTCTGGGCCGGAGAGGGGCGGGGTTTGGAGGTGGGTGGGGCACCAGGCTTGGTCTTGTTAGTTCCTGTTTTGGAGGGAGAACTCTCCTTGGTTGGCTCAGGCTGAGGCTCCCCCTGCCCCGCCTCCCCGTGCTGTCCAATCAGCTCCTCCGGCTGGGTGTCAGGCCCCGCCCCCTGGTTAGGCTCCGCCTCCGGGGGCTGCACTTCCATTGGCTCCATGGCAGCCGTGGCAACCCCATCAGGTTTCATCTCCGTCGGTCCTGATAGGCCGTCTAAAGACGGCGCGGAGTCTCAGGTGGAAGTGGGCGGAGTCAGGCAGGTCTGGAGGAGGAGGAAGAGAGAAGAAGAAACAAATGGTTATGTCTCACAGAGGGAGATAGGTACAGTATGAGTTATACCCAGACCCAAACGTAATACGCAGATTTTTTCACATTTTCTGCGGTTATTCAGACTGAAAATCTGCGGAAATCTGCGGAATTCCGCTAACCTTCCTGTTCTTATGTCAGAGCGACCAAAGATGTTCCACAACAGTTTGACGGCAAATATGGTCGATTGAATATACAGACTTCGCAAAAAAGTATTGATCGGCTGAAAACTCCCTGGCCCTGGTTATACCCAAGCAAGGGTTAAACTAAAGCAGGCTGGTCAAATCACAGACCACCCCAGGACAGGCTGGTCCCTCCCCATCTCCAGCTCCCCCCCTCCCTCCCCATCTCCTCTCTCCCTCCCTCTTGACACAGATGGCATCAGCAGCTGAGCATGGCCAGGGGGGAGGGAGGGGGGGAGGGAGGGTAAAGAAAAGAGAAACTGAGATGAGGGGAAAGTCCCTCAGAAAATCCATACATCCCCAAACAGCTACACACACACACACACATACACACCTCAAACAGCTACACACACACACACACACACCTCAAAACCATCGTAGACACACACCAAGTAATCAGCTCCGTAACACTGTCCACCACTTCTCCGCTAAGCAGAGGTGGTGTGTGTGTTGGTAGAAAACAAGTTTCTCTACTGTACAGCTTCAGATTTACAGAAACACTATGTTCTAGAACACCCTGTCCTTCCCCCTTACCTCCCTCTCTTCACACACACACACACACACACAACACTCTCTCCCTCCCTCTCTCCACACACACACACACACACAACACTCTCTCCCTCCCTCTCTCCACACACACACAACACTCTCTCGCTCCCTCTTCCACACACACACACAACATCTGCACTTAAAGAAACATCCCAGCCAGATCTCCTCGGAACCCCTGAAGACTGGAGGACCCTCACAGCTAGGAGGCTCTCCTCTGTGTGTGTGTGTGTGTGTGTGTGTGTGTGTGTTGTGGAGGGAGTGTGTGTGTGTTAGAGACTGAGCCAGTCAGCTTCACTACATTCTCCACACGCCTTCCCAGTGAGCCCATCACTGCAGCTGGGAATGACCCCCCCCCTCTAACACACACATATACAGAATATACAGTCTAACATACACGCACACACACAGTTTAACACATTCATTATTTAAGGTCATGTCAAGGAGAATGCAAAGACACACACACACACACTTATAATCATCCTCAATCAGAGAAAGCAGCTTAATGAGGTCAGACAGCTGGACAGGTGTGATCATCCTTCTGATCACACACACAGTCTCTATTACACACACACACACACAGTCTAATACACTCATACACACACACAGACTAAATGCCACAGTAAGGACCCCTGACCCCTGGCCGACCCTAAAACATGCAGCCTCACAGAATGGACTTCTGACATCACAAGCCCCTCCCCTCTCATCCTCCTTGCTAAGCCCCTCCCACTTCCCTGCTGCAGGTCTCAGTCAGTCATCATAATAGCATTACATAACACACACACACACACTGTCCTAAAGAAAACTGCACACACACACACTCTTCTAGATCACACTCCAAGCACACACACTTTCCTAGAGTACACTGCACAGTAGCACACATACACACCCCATTAGAGAGGAGAGAGAGAGACAGACCAGGTGTAGAAATAGAGCAGAGTAGATTAGAGTGCAGTAGAGTAGAGTAGAGTGCAATAGAGTAGAGTGCAGTACAGTG
This sequence comes from Osmerus mordax, assembly GCF_038355195.1. Classification (NCBI taxonomy): domain Eukaryota; kingdom Metazoa; phylum Chordata; class Actinopteri; order Osmeriformes; family Osmeridae; genus Osmerus; species Osmerus mordax. The sequence continues at coordinate 748,117 of NC_090052.1, read as the reverse complement.
CAGTAGAGTGCAGTGCAGTAGAGTGCAGTAGAGTAGAGTGCAGTAGAGTGCAGTAGAGTAGAGTGGAGTGCAGTAGAGTAGAATAGAGTAGAGTGCAGTAGAGTAGATGCAGTAGAGTGCAGTAGAGTAGAATAGAGTAGAGTGCAGTAGAGTAGAATAGAGTAGAGTGCAGTAGAGTGGAGTGCAGTACAGTAGAATAGAGTAGAGTGCAGTAGAATAGAGTAGAGTGCAGTAGAGTAGAGTGCAGTAGAGTAGAGTGGAGTGCAGTAGAGTAGAGTGCAGTACAGTAGAGTGGAGTGCAGTACAGTACAGTAGAGTAGAGTGCAGTAGAGTAGAGTGCAGTAGAGTAGTGTAGAGTGCAGTAGAGTAGAGTGCAGTGCAGTACAGCAGAGTGCAGTACAGTAGAGTGCAGTACAGTAGAGTGCAGTAGAGTAGAGTAGAGTGCAGTAGAGTAGTGTAGAGTGGAGTAGAGTAGAGTGCAGTACAGTAGAGTAGAGTGCAGTGCAGTACAGTACAGTGGAGTGCAGTACAGTAGAGTAGAGTGCAGTAGAGTGGAGTGCAGTAGAGTAGTGTAGAGTGCAGTAGAGTAGAGTGCAGTAGATTGCAGTAGAGTAGAGTGCAGTAGAGTAGAGTGCAGTAGAGTGCAGTAGAGTAGAGTGCAGTAGAGTACAGCAGCTGGTGAGGAGGATCAGTGACACCAGAGGAAGCAGACATCTGGACTGGTCCACTGTCCTCTCCCCTGAGGTAGGTAGGACAGGGGGGGAGGGTAGGGGCATGGGGGGGAGGATAAGAGGATTAGCTCCTTCTGTTAAACAGCTGGTACAAATGGACCTTGGCCAGGTGACCACAACAGCCAATCACAACTTACCTGAATAACTCTGACCTCAACAGCCAATCACAACATGCCTGACCAACTCTGACCTCAACTGCCAATCACAACACGCCTGACCAACTCTGACAACTCCAACACAAAACAACTGACAGGTGGCCAATCCCTCATCATCACTTTCCCATCATCCTCATCATCTAATTAACCAACCTCCCTCCCTCACTTTAATCTCCCATCATCACCATCCTCCTCCTCTCCCTCCTCCACCACCACCATCCTCCTCCACCACCACCATCCTCCTCCCTCCACCACCATCCTCCTCCTCCTCCCTCCTCCTCCACCACCATCCTCCTCCACCACCACCACCACCCTCCTCCTCCTCCACCACCACCACCCTCCTCCTCCTCCACCACCACCACCACCACCATCCTCCTCCTCCACCACCACCATCCTCCTCCTCCACCACCACCATCCTCCTCCTCCACCACCACCATCCTCCTCCTCCACCACCACCATCCTCCTCCACCACCACCACCATCCTCCTCCTCCACCACCATCCTCCTCCTCCACCACCACCACCACCATCCTCCTCCTCCTCCACCACCACCATCCTGACTCAATGTAGCTGCTGGACATTCAAGATTCGGCCGCTATGAAATTATCTATTACTAATAATAAGCCTCGTGTCACCAGTCCTGTTGTTAACGAATGCAGATATAATTAAAAATGCCTGGTTATTATTTATTATCTCTTACAATGTACTACGAATTATTGTTTGTTTAACATGCAAATCATCAGAGCACGCCAATTAAAGGGTGCATACTGGAGACTTTTTCAGAACCACAAACAGCGACATTCACTGCCTGAAAAAGTGCAGCATGCGAACTTACCATACGTAGAAGACAGGTACTCTTATGAAATGCTTCCATACCACAGATTTCTTTGCCACTTTGCTTGAAGGATTAATAACGTCACCAACTGTCGACAAAGTAGCCCTATGGTAGAGTTTGTAGTTCGGTTAACAGCTACAATTGTGCTCATGTGCAAAAAAAACAAAACGCAGATTAACAAAAGGGAAAACAGTAACACCTTTTTTTTTTTTTTTACATTTAGATGCGTGAGTTCTAAATATTTCCGCCGATCCCCACAGCGTGAGTTATTTTTCCGAAATGGAAACTAGCTAGCTTTAGTTGGCTTCCATTACCTAGCAACCTAGCATAATACTCGTAGAAATGGTACTACCTGCTAGTCTTACTTGTTAGCCTCTTCATTAGTACATTTTGAAGCCATACTATAGCGTTTGTCATATAGTTTTTGTCTATCGGAAAATATTCAGTTGAAATGTTCGAAATCGCATATGTACGACATTACGCTATGAGACCCGCATTTGAACGATCACATATGTGCGACGCTACTCTTTAATGGGTTAATGGGTTAAGTATATATTTTTAGAGTTGCTTTATTTGTCTTCAGTAATATAATTTACAATTTCTGTAGAACATTTAATTAATTCAGCAATGGTGACACAAGCGGGAATCAGATCTCACACTGCCACACAAATCTTAGCCGGCCAAGAGCATATCGACCAAACAATCGACTAGTCGACTGAGTGGGGACAGCCCTGGTTATAACCATGTTCTCTATATAACCATGTTCAATATAGTTATAACTGGGGCTGGGCGGTATGACGGTATATACCGTGCGACGGTAGAAATGTGTCTACCGGGAGAGATTTGGCTATACCGTTTCAACCACGGTATACTTTTATACTATATTTTTGTATTACACGTGTCAATTAAATGTCTGGTTGTTGTATTGTATATAAGCCATCATATAAATCGCATTCTTGCGATATTTAGAATTGTAGTTGAACTTTTATTTGATTTGCTATTTTCGTTTGACCTTGAAGCACATTTGCGTTGGTCTGACGCCACAGAGTGTATTTTGTCTAAGCGGACCACATTCAGGCCGATGCTAATTAATTATATATTTGATGACCCATTCTGCAGATAACCAATTCGATTTGTTGTTCAAGTTTTATGTCTCCTGCTGTAAAATTATTGTTGTAAAATTACACTGGTGGCGTTGCTAGCATTCTTTATCAAGGATGACTAGTGAAGGCTAACTACTTACTAACTGAGAGTGAGGTCATGCCGGGAAATATCAAACTGAGGCTTTAACATGAGGGAGTCAGTTGGCTGAGCGGTGAGGGAGTCGGGCTAGTAATCCGAAGGTTGCCAGTTCGATTCCCGGTCATGCCAACTGACGTTGTGTCCTTGGGCAAGGCACTTCACCCTACTTGCCTCGGGGGAATGTCCCTGTACTCACTGTAAGTCGCTCTGGATAAGAGCGTCTGCTAAATGACTAAATGTAAATGTAACATATCGACCGAGCTTTACCGAGGTTGATATGCCGAAAACCGAAGTTAGATATGGAAAGTAAAACTCAGACTGATCGCTTTCGCTCATTTTGAAATTTTCAACGGAGGGCATTACGGATCCGTATTGAGCTGTGAGTAGGTCACCACGCGGATGGCATGACTGCGCATCAGCCAATCGAAACGCTCATACTCGTAACTTTTTTGAGTCTTTTGTTTTTAACTCAAGTGTTGTCTCATGTGAGGCAGTTGTTTTTGTTTGTAATAAATAATCGAGTGTGATGATTAAGTATGGTATGGTTATTTTGTACCATTTCTTAATTGAATTTACAGAACAATTACTATACCGTGATATATACCGTAGCCGCGATATAAAATGACTCATACCGTGATAGAAGATTTTGGCCCTATCGCCCACCCCTAGTTATAACCATGTTCTATGTATAGTTATAACCATGTTCTATGCATAGTTATAACCATGTTCTATGTATAGTTATAACCATGTTCTATATAGTTATAACCATGTTCTATGTCTAGTTATCACCATGTTCTATGTCTAGTTATCACCATGTTCTATATAGTTATAACCATGTTCTATGTAGTTATAACCATGTTCTATGTATTGTTATAACCATGTTCTATGTATTGTTATAACCATGTTCTATGTCTAGTTATAACCATGTTCTATGTATAGTTATACCCATGTTCTATATAGTTATAACCGTGTTCTATATAGTTATCACCATGTTCTATATAGTTATAACCATGTTCTATGTCTAGTTATACTCATGTTCTATGTATAGTTATACTCATGTTCTATATAGTTATAACCATGTTCTATATAGTTATCACCATGTTCTATATAGTTATCACCATGTTCTATATAGTTATCACCATGTTCTATATAGTTATAACCATGTTCTATGTATAGTTATACCCATGTTCTATATAGTTATAACCGTGTTCTATGTATAGTTATAACCATGTTCTTTACAGTTATACCCACATGTAGTGAAGGCCTGGCCAGCCCGCGGCTCCCGAGCCACATGCAGCTCTTTGCCTGGTTTCATGCGGCTCTTACACTCATATCGAATTTTGTGTTGTTTTTTTATGTATGTGTGTTCAAATTTATGTTGAGTTCAATATTTTCATCCCATGCAAATGCATGTTAGAAGTGAATTTTTGGGTGATCGCGTCTGTATAAATTCACTTTGTATCTAAAATAGACACGCGAAACGCGTTTGGTGTGGACCAACATAAAACTCCACGCTCAGCTTGGAGGGAGGGGAAACCTTATTGTTGAGTAAACAATTAGTGTCAAGTTCACTCTGAAAATGGCAGGGAAAAAATGCTCAGCAAAATGAAAATATGAAGATGAACACAGGACGTTTTTAACAGGGAGAGTTTATATTTTTTTGTTGAACGTAATGGCAAGCCATTCTGCCTTATGCAATGCGTCATTAGCGTATTTCAAGGCTTCAAATCTTCAGTGCCACTTCAGCTCACTCCCTGCTAACATCGACCAGGGATTTCCAAAAGGGACTGAATTTCGCAAGCACAAGGTAATCACTTTGAAAAGTCAGGCACAAAAGCAGATATAGTTGTTCCAAAAATGTACAAAGCACTCAGAGACCATAACGTTTGTATCTAGTGGCTTGGAACATGACTGGCCTGGCATGTGGCATTAGTACGGTAGGAGTCAATTTCTGTCATTATCATGTTGGTGTGTGACGTACAGTAAATCTGTCTGAGCAGAGGTCTGTCTCTCTCTCTCTGTGTGTCTGTCTGTGTGCGTGTCTGTCTCTCTCTCTTTGTGTGTGTGTGTGTCTGTGTGCGTGTCTGTCTCTCTCTCTCTGTTTGTGTGTCTGTCTGTGTGTGTGCGTGTGTGTGTGTGAGAGAGAGAGAGTGAGGAAGGGATGGGGCAATGTTCATGTGTGCCTGTGTGTATAATGTGGCTATTTGCAGTAACACTATAAAAAAAAAAAATATTTTAGTCTCTGACTGGTTGGCTGTAGTGTGTACAGGAACCTAAAAAACATATTGGTATAGTTATAACTACGTTATAGGTTATGTAGTTACAATCATAATAATTTACTGTATACAGTTGTTATAGGCTACACATAGTTATGATGTGAATATGGGATGTGAATAACCGTGTTGTCTCTGTGGTGGTTTGTATCTGTTCAGGAGAGAAACGTATTGGACTCTGTCCTGGACCTGGAGCCTGACCTGGCATATCAACACAACAACCTCTCTCCCTCTCTCTGTGTGTCTGTGTCTGCCTGTCTGTGTGTGTCTGTCTGTGTGTGTCTGCCTGTGTGTGTCTGCCTGTCGGTCTGTGTCTGCCTGTGTGTGTCTGTCTGTGTCTGTCTGTGTGTGTCTGCCTGTCTGTCTGTGTCTGTCTGTGTCTGTGTGTGTCTGTCTGTGTCTGCCTGTCTGTGTCTGCCTGTGTCTGTCTGTGTCTGCCTGTCTGTGTCTGCCTGTGTGCCTGTCTGTGTCTGCCTGCCTGCCTGTCTGTGTCTGCCTGCCTGTCTGTGTCTGCCTGTCTGTGTCTGCCTGTCTGTCTGTGTCTGCCTGTCTGTGTCTGCCTGTCGGTCTGTGTCTGCCTGTGTGTCTGCCTGTGTCTGCCTGTGTGTGTCTGTGTGTTTCTGTCTGTCTCTTTTAGCCAGAATGTATCCGCCCTTTCTGCCTACATCTCGCCCCCCCCCTCTCTCTGATAGTCTCTCTCTCTCATCCACCTGTATCTCTCTTTCTGACAGTTTGTGTTCACCTCCATTTATTTGGGTCTCCCCCTCCCCCCCCCCCCCCTCCCCGTCATTCTGGACCGTCTCCAAGCCAGACGAACCTCGCCAGGAAAATGCCCACATGAATCCCCCCAGGCCACAGTCTATCCAGAGTAGTATCGATATTCACCAGGCAGATCATGTCAACTAAATCGACAAGTAGCTATCACACCCTGATCGGTGCTGGTGCCTGTCCTGGGGCATTAGCTACATAGATTAACTGTATTAAATCGTACAGTACTGTAGACAGGTTACTGATACCAAATTCAAACTGAACCAGTCTTCTTTCTCTCCGTCTCTTTTGTTCTGGAGCTAGCAAGGGCTCGGAGGGGAGCGACTCATCTTAAATCACATTACCGGCAGCTAGTCTGGGGCGCACTGGTCACGACAGCAACACTTGGACTTCGCCATCGCAGGCATAGCTTGTTAAGAAGATCAACTGTAGCCTGAATACGAATTACAAAAGTCTGCCAACGAACCGTGATCCAAACTAAGTGAGCCTGGGTGAAATTATTAGCGCTAAATTAGCCGACATTTGGCCCGCGGCGCAGTGAATGAATCACTTCTCAGAACAATGGCCATCCGCGATGGAGGATGACGAAGGGGGCAGAAAAAAGTTTAGACATGTAGCGAAGGACTTCAAAATGATTATAGGGATTATATGAAGCCTGGGTAAAACATTGGGAAATATTTTAACAAAGACTTCGCTATGGATTCATCCCAGTTCACCCGCAAGTTGGATACATGACGATCAATTTCATCCAACAAGCAGACATGCACACAAGCTACCGTGCCACCGCCCCTCCACCGACCCCGGGCGCTATAATCGAATTTAGACTCTCTCTCCCCCCCGTCTCTGAAGACTGGAGTGGGTAACTAGCTGACAATGCTACTTAGTACAAAGTGTGTCTGACTAGCTAGCTCATTTAAGATGGAGGGAAAGCCCTAAACTAGGAAACAAAAATAATGAAAACACGCCTTTCAGCAGCTTCAACGAACGATGTTAGGACAGCCGTGAAACAATGTGTAGTGATGCTTGAACTATTTAGCATTACAATGATTTTTTTTCTTTTTTTTTTGCGCCGTTTACAACAACGGACATAATGGCAAACTAGCTAGCCCGTGTTCATGTAGCTAGGCTAGCCCACAAATTATGAACGCATTCATTAGATTTAGAATAGCTAACCGGCCCTGGTAGCGATGCATAGTAGTCTAAATGTGAACGCAGTGAACAAAAACATTAACAGGATATACAAGTTGCAAGATGCTGCTATTCAGCGTTGCTGCTCATACATGGTAGGAATGACTTTCAAATAGAAAATAGTAGCTAAATAATAAAAACGACCGCTGTTAAACAGATTGTACAAGCTACTAAACATACTTGAGCGGAGTGTGGCCTTACCGATGTAACGCTCGCTCTGGCTACAAATCCTCTTCAGATACGCCCAGTGTTCAACCGATTTCCCTCTGACGCCTTTTCACGGTGCTCAGGCACAAAGTGGAACAAATCTTAAAATGAAACCGAACGAGACACGAGAGAGAGAGGAGAAAGTAGCGGTGCCAGGTCGTAAAGGAACTTCTTTGTCGGTCTCCGTTTTCTGAAATGATGCACGTACCTCGCCAAAAGAAAGGAGCAGCGCTTAGCAGTCCACGCACACACACACTCCCGGAGGCCGGTGGACGGACGGACAGGCGGAGGAGAGGGCTTTACCACGGTGGAGCGCGCGGGGGTGAAATTGAAAGGAATGAATAGCCAAAGAACTCCCGTTCATCCCGCTCGTGACCAATCGCTGCCCAGACTGGGATGTATTCAAATGAGGGATGATGTCATTCCCTAAGTCACCCTCTGTGTCTCCCCCTTCCTTCTCGAGTTCCTCCGGTTGTCGCCCCCTTCCCGTACCCCTCCACCCTTTTTTCTTCCCTTCCCGAGTGCACGCGCATGTAGCATACACCTCCCGCGGTTTCATTCAGCGGTGCATGCGCCTCATACAATGGCGGCATGCACGGGCCCTCCATGATGCTGGGACGGTTAAACTAGCAATGTATAATGTCCGCGTGGCGGTACTTTATTGTCACGTTGTTACAGTTAATGTATGCATTATTTTATGTAAAAATTGCCATACAACAGCGAGATGAAATTATTCAGTTTGTGTTGATGGCAGTTATGTGACCAGATAAATTGAAGTTATGGAGAGTCAAGTGTTTTCCGTTCGTTATAGTTAAAAATAACAACAAACTGTCGTTATCGTTAAAAATAACAACAAACTGTCATGCTACACTTCTGTATTGTTATATTCCTGTCAGTTTTCTCTCTGTCTCCCCCGTGCCTCCCTGCCTGGCTCAGTGTCTGCCTGTCTTTACTTGTTACCCTGGAGTGGGGTTCAGTGTGGCCTGGCCTGTGATAACACACACACACACAGCAGGTGTACACACCAACAATACGTGTCTCCTTGAGATGTTTAAGCCAGTGCTTTGTTGCTGTGACCTGCTTTGCCCTGTAGTCACGTTGACCTGTAGAACAGGTGTGTGTGGTGTTACTAGTCTACAGGTGTGTGTGTGTGTGTGTGGTGTTACTAGTCTACAGGTGTGTGTGTGTGGTGTTACTAGTCTACAGGTGTGTGTGTGTGGTGTTACTAGTCTACAGGTGTGTGTGGTGTTACTAGTCTACAGGTGTGTGCGTGTGGTGTTACTAGTCTACAGGTGTGTGTGTGTGGTGTTACTAGTCTACAGGTGTGTGTGTGTGGTGTTACTAGTCTACAGGTGTGTGTGGGGTTGACCTGTAGAACAGGTGTGTGTGTGTGGTGTTACTAGTCTACAGGTGTGTGTGTGTGTGGTGTTACTAGTCTACAGGTGTGTGTGTGTGGTTGACCTGTAGAACAGGTGTGTGTGTGTGGTGTTACTAGTCTACAGGTGTGTGTGTGTGGTGTTACTAGTCTACAGGTGTGTGTGGGGTTGACCTGTAGAACAGGTGTGTGTGTGTGGTGTTACTAGTCTACAGGTGTGTGTGGGGTGCTCCTGTATTGACACTGATGTACATGTTGGCATAATCAACCAGGAACAACAAAGACAGGAAGTTAGTTCCAGCCGGGCATCAGGGACAGGAAGGGGCGTAGCCGCAGGGACAGGAAGGGGCGTAGCCGCAGGGACAGGAAGGGGCGTAGCCGCAGGGACAGGAAGGGGCTTGGCCGGGTACAAGCCACTGTGATCCCGGTCCTTTCTCTTGTTTCCTCCGCCAGCTGGGGCAGCACACACACACCATACACACACTGTACACACACACTATAAATCCAAGTACACAGACATATCAGACACACACACATGGAAAACGCACACACTAACACACGTAAGCATACATACCAACCAGCTTCCACATGAACACACGCTCTCTGCCAGTGCTGCTGTGGTTCAGCTCCTCACAGCTGCAACATGGTTGTTATGGAGCCACGCCCCCACTAGACAACTTCCTGATCCAGAGCTCAGCTGACAGGAAGTGGATCTGTGAACAGGAAGTGGTACAGGAGCAGACCCCTGTCCGGGAGCAGTGGGTGTGTTGATGTTATCACGTGTTAGGACACGCAAGGCAGTAGCTGATCTGTGTCTCTAGCGTGTTCTTAGTGTGTTCTTAGCATGTTCTTAGAGTGTTCTTAGCGTGTTCTTAGCTTTCTCTCTCAGGGAACACAAAGGTTCTGACGCAGCATATCATATCAACAACATGTGCAGGCTGACATGCTAACACATGCTAACACATGCTAACACACGCTAACACACAAGCCTGCTGTGTGATATGCATGCTCACTTAACACCAACTCATGCAGACTCAGCGGCCTCATCCCAGCCTCATCCCAGCCCCATCACCAGTCTCAGTGTAATCATTGTGAGAACTCCTGAGTGCTGGAAGCAGCACGCTGTAAATTATAGATGCTGACTGAGAGAGCAGCCAGAGCTGCTGCAGGGCGCCAGGTTACCCAACAACCCCCCCTACACACACACACATGCACACACACTCACAAACACACACACATATACACACACTCACACACACTCACAGACACACTCTCCTCCTCTCTTCCCCTCCTCCTCCTCTTCCTCCTCTCCTCCTCTCTTCCCCTCCTCTTCCTCCTCTTCTCCTCCTCCTCTCTTCCTCTCCTCCTCCTTCTCTCCTCCTCCTCTTCCTCTCATCCTCCTCTTCTCCTCTCTTCCTCTCCTCCTCCCTGCTCTCTCCTCCTCTCATGCAGGTTAAAACCGTGCCAAACATTTATACTGATTAAACCCTTGTCTGATGTAGACTGGATAGTGTCCCACTCCTCCCCTTCCTCCCCCTCCCTCTTATACTCCTGTCTCAGTTCCTCCACTATCCTGTTGCCCCTTGGACCTGTTATTGATGTGACAGGTGGCTGGCTGGGTGACTGGCTGGCTGGGTGGCTGGCTGGCTGGCTGGGTGACTGACTGTCTGGCTGGCTGGTTATAGCCATACAACACAAACACACCCACACACACACACACACACATCCCCTTAGTCCTGCTCTCTCTATCCGTTCGGGTAGGTGCAGAACAGCACAATGATGTCATATCCTGTTGCAGTGTCTGCCCCAGGAGTGATGTGGAGGGAAGAAGCGAGGATGGAGGGATGGACAAGAAAAGGAGGGATGGAGTGGTGGAGAGAGGGGAGATGGAGACTCGAGATAAAGGGAGATGTAGAGGGGGGTGGAGGAAGGAGAGATGGAGAGGGGGGTGGAGAGGTGGAGAGGGGGTGGAGAGGGGGGCGGAGGAAGGAGAGATGGAGAGGGAAGGATAAAAACAGGCTCCAATGAAAGTGCCCCAGGTACCGCAGAGCAGCAACACGCAGCACTTAACATCCTCAGTGGCCTGCTTCTTTGTGTGTTTATGTCAGTGTGTGTGTGTGTGTGTATGTGTGTCTGTGTGTATGTGTGTGTGTATGTGTGTCTGTCTGTGTGTGTGTGTCTGTGTGTGTGTGTTTGAGTGTGTGAGTCACATATGTTGATTCATCCACAGAGAGGCTTCCTGCTCAGTAGGTCAACACACATAAAAACATCTAGAATAAATAAGATCTATAAACGCTGAACCAAACCACAATTAAAAAAAAATCAATAAAAACATTAATCCAGAATCTAGAAAAACATGAAAGTGCTTCAGCTTCTTCTGAGAGAGGCCCCCTAGTGGAGGCTGTGTGGAACGACAACGGCAATTCTCCATAAATGACAGCAGAGGGCGGTGGTGTCCACATCGGGTGACCCACTAGGTCTCCTGCCATTGGTGCATCTGTCCAGAGAGAGACACGAAGATACTATCCGATTGTTGTCAGAGAAAGACAGAGTAATTACTTTGTAGAAACACACACACACAAACGCACACACACAAACACACACGCCTTCACAAACACACAAAAACTAGACAAGCTCTTCCACTCTCCTTCCCTCCCTAACTCTGTCTCTCACTCTCTCCATCCCTTCTCCCGCCCAATCCTCCCTCCCACCATCCATCCCTCTGTGCATCCATCCCTTCTTCACACACACACACACACGCACACACACACACACACACACACACACACACACACACACACACACACACACACAGCACTAACAAAGCTTAGATAAGACTCTCTCTCCATGCCAGGCGTCACAGCTGGTCAGCCCGCCTGGGTTCACTGGGAGCCAGGGGTCCCTGGTGCTGCAGGAGCAGGGCTGGAGGGAGGCTGGAGGCTGGTGGGGCAGGAGCAGGGCTGGAGGGAGGCTGGAGGCTGGTGGGGCAGGAGCAAGGCTGGAGGGAGGCTGGTGAGTCTGTCTGCCTGTGTGTCTCTGCTGATAGCAGGAAGCAGGCAGGGCGTGTTGGAGACCTCAGATCACCCAGACGCTGGCTTGTGCTGAGACAGCGAGCCTGAAACACTCTCCCTATCACACCTGGCTGCACCTGTGGAACATGACATCACATGACATGGTGACAGGGTGGGGCCGGAGCAGGAAGGGGTTGGAATAAGCCAGGTGGATGATAAGTATGTAATAACCATGTAATGACTATATGTAATAACTATGTTATAACAGTGTAATAACCCCCAAAATATATACAAAAGGCTGTACATAAATATAATAGTATGACACTGATTACACCTTAGTGTAGGGCTCTAAATCGAGGTGCCTCCCCCCCACACCCCCCCGGGCCGCCCCCCCCCAAACGCTCTCTTAATGCCGCCCTAGGCTGCTGCCTATGTCGTCTGTAGGAATTACCGGCTCTGCACAGACACAACAACCACTGCTGTCGTCATGGAACAGGCCGTGATTTCAACAGGCAATGCTGTACCAAGAGAGCGTGGTGTTGGCGCTCACTTGGGGCACTCTGCCTCAAAGACACTTCCTGTCAGGGGGGTACGTGTCATGAGTGCTTCCTGTTTGACAGGAAGTTGGAATGCCCTCTGTTTTTGCCATCTTGCGCAGTGATGTGGGAGTGGTGGGGGGGATCTGATCCTAACTCTCCATATGGAGCCTTTAACCTTTCTCTGTTTCCCCCTCTCTCCCTCCTCCTCCCCTCTCCCTCATCCTCCACCTCTCTCTCTCCTCCTCCCCTATCTCCCTCCTCCTCCCCTCTCTCCCTCCTCCCCCTCTCTCTCTCCTCCTCCTCCTCTCTCCCTCCTCCTCCCCTCTCTCTCCTCCTCCCCTCTCTCTCCTCCTCCTCTCTCCCTCCTCCTCCCCGTCTCTCTCTCCTCCTTTCATTCTCTACAACTTCCTCTCTATCTTCCTCTTCATTTTCTCTCCCTCTATCTCTCCCCCTCTGCTTCCCTCCTTCTCTATGCCTCCTCCTTTTTCTTTCTGCCTACGTTCTCACTCTCTCTCTACTCTCTCTCTCTCCTTCCTCATCCTCTCTACCTCCCTCCTCTCTTTCCCTCCTTCTTTCATCCTTTCCCTACTAATCATTTCTTTCTTCACAGGATTTAAGAAAATCCGAGACAGTAGAGAGGAGCAAGACTAACAGCAACGTACTTGTAGTGGCAAACAAACATGAAAGTTGAACATGTGACCCCATGTGTCCAGCAGAGTGTCAGGTGGGACTAGGCGACCTGCTAATCATTAACCGTCTGGAGCTGGTAGTGTTGCAGCTGTGGGGGAGGCTAGTAATAATGCAATCAAGCCCACAGCGTAAAACGTGGAGATTAAAGGCATAACACAACAAACACTGACACACACACTGACACCCTTTGACACACACACACAAACATTTTCTCAACAGCTGCCAATTTCCCATGTTGCCCAGGACAGGAAAATGTATGTTTGTGTGCGTGGGTGTGTGTGGAGGGTGTTGCGTCACACCAGGACCTCTATAAAGAAGGAGTGTGTCTCATGTCAGACACACGGTTCTCCGGCTGAGAAGAACCAGGAGACGCAGATGGAAGATCTCTGGAGATGGTTGCCTCTAACCCTGACCCTCCTGGCAGCCTGGCTCTGTCCTCACAGCACAGGTAACCCTCCTGGCTCTGTCCTCACAGCACAGGTAACCCTCCTGGCTCTGTCCTCACAGCACAGGTAACCCTCCTGGCTCTGTCCTCACAGCACAGGTAACCCTCCTGGCTCTGTCCTCACAGCACAGGTAACCCTCCTGGCTCTGTCCTCACAGCACAGGTAACCCTCCTGGCTCTGTCCTCACAGCACAGGTAACCCTCCTGGCTCTGTCCTCACAGCACAGGTAACCCTCCTGGCTCTGTCCTCACAGCACAGGTAACCCTCCTGGCTCTGTCCTCACAGCACAGGGAACCCTCCTGGCTCTGTCCTCACAGCACAGGGAACTGAAGAAATGCAGACCTTGACTCTGACCACCAAAACACTGTCTTGCTGTTGTTATCGATGTTGTTGATGTTGTTGATGTTGTTGATGTTGTTGATGTTGTTGATGTTGTTGATGTTCTCGATGTTGTTGATGTTGTTGATGTTGTTGATGTTGTTGATGTTGTTGATGTTGTTGATGTTGTTGATGTTGTGCCACAGCTTCGCCTCCCAGGAAGATGTCACACTTCATCAGCCAGCTGGAGCAGCTGGAGGAGGCGGAGCCAGCCCTGACTCCACTGGGCATGCTCAGAGCCCTGCGCACCGCAACCAATCACAGCGATGAACTCACCCACCACTTCCTGGGAAGCGGCTCGAGTGTAGCTGTCATGGCGGCCGGTCTGCTGGCCTCTCTAGGCCGGGCCACGCAGCATTCGGTGACCGAGGCGGGCCAGGAGGAGGGTGTGGTCCTGACCCAGGACGGCACCACGGTGGCTCTCGCCCCGGTCCTGCTGGGCCTGGAGGCGGGGCTGCAGGCCCACACACCTGGTCGGGTCCGGGGGCTGTACCAGCTCACCCTAGCCCGCAGCCTGGCTCTCTCCTTCCAGCAGCTCCACAGCTCCACCCCCGCCCAGGCCCTCGCCCAGGCCCCCGCCCAGGCCCCTGCCCAGGCCCCCGCCCAGGCCCCCGACCAGGCCCCCGCCCAGGCCCCCGCCCTTGGCCCCGATGGCTGCTGGGACAGCGTGAGCTCCCCCCGGGTGTTCACCCTGTCGGGGCCTCCCTTCGGGCCCACGGAGGCACAGGTGAACGGGGGCATGGACGGGCTGGTTCTGGGGCTGGAGGTGTCGGAGCCTGCCCAGCGCCCTGCCCGGGTCAGCGCCCTGCTGAGGAGCTACTACCGCCCGCTGCTGGAGGGGGGTCTGGACTCTGCCCCACGCCTGGTCAGCCCACGCCGCAGAGACAACCTCCGAGAGATGGTCAGACCCCCCCTGCTCCAGAGGCAGGTGGTACGGTCCGTGGCACTACAGCGCAGGTTGCTGGGTCGAGCCAAGATGGAGAGGGGGGAGAAAGAGGAGCTGGCGGCTGGGGTGAGGGAGGGGATGAAGGAGTTCGTCCACAGGTACATGGGTAAGTGAAGCACACAGGAGGTTAGTTAAGATAACTTCTGTCTACTTCCGTCTTTGAACGGCGTGTTTCAAGGTTGCGGCAACAACGTCATGACAACGCGAGAGTTCGGATCGAGTGGGAAGTTGACACCTTGAGCAACATATCCCTGAATGAGCTCAAAGCTAATGGTAGCTAATTGGGGCTCCCTAAAACAAACTACACTTGTGTCTCAAACTTCCTAGCCTGGTTCTGGGACACTATGCAGCTCAGACTTCCTGGAATCATGCTCTAGAATAATCTGAAGGCTGTGTTATATTACTACAATATGCTAAGTGGTTCCATGGCCATGAAGAACTATGTATGGCATCATCACCTTCTCTCTCTCTCACTCCATCCTCTCTCTCCCTCCTCCTCCTCCTCTCTCTCCCTGCTCCTCCACTCTCCCTGCTCCTCCTCTCTTCCTCCTCCTCCTCCTCTCTCCTTCCTCCTCCTCTCTCCCTCCTCCTCCTCTCTCCCTCCTCGTCCTCCTCTCTCCCTCCTCCTCCTCTCTCCCTGCTCCTCCTCCTTTCTCCCTGCTCCTCCTCTCTCCCTCCTCCTCCTCTCTCCCTCCTCCTCCTCTTTCCCTCCTCCTCCTCCTGTCTCCCTGCTCCTCCTCTCTCCCTGCTTCTCCTCCTTTCTCCCTGCTCCTCCTCTCTCCCTCCTCCTCCTCTCTCCCTCCTCCTCCTCCTCCTGTCTCCCTGCTCCTCCTCCTCCTCTCTCCCTCCTCCTCCTCTCTCCCTCCTCCTCCTGTCTCCCTGCTCCTCCTCCACTCTCCCTCCTCCTCTTTCCCTGCTCCTCCTCTCTCCTTCCTCCTCCTCTCTCCCTCCTCCTCTCTCCCTCCTTCTCTCTCCCTCCTCCTCCTTCTCTCTCCCTCCTCCTCCTCTCTCCCTGCTCCTCCTCTCTCCCTCCTCCTCCTCCTCTCTCCCTCCTCCTCCTCTCTCCCTCCTCCTCCTCTCTCCCTGCTCCTCCTCCTGTCTCCCTCCTCCTCCTCTCTCCCTGCTCCCCCTCCTCTCTCCCTCCTCCTGCTCTCTCTCCAGAATGTCCAGCCATCATCCCGAGGTGTCAGTGGGGTGCGTCTCCGTACAGGGGGTCCCCCACGCTGCTGTCCCTGCCCCTGTCCTTCCTGTACGTCCACCACACACACACGCCCAGCCAGCCCTGCCTCACCTTCCAGGTCTGTGCCCGTGACATGAGGGCCATGCAGCGCTTCCACCAGGACGACCGCGGCTGGGACGACATTGGATACAGGTGCTCCGCTTCTACTGCACTATATTAAACTGTGCTACACTGTGCTAGACTGTACTGTACTATACTGTGCTAGACTGTAATGTGCTGTACTGTATTATACTGTACTATACTGTAATATACTATACTGTACTATACTGTACGGTTATGTACTATACGATACTATAATATACTGTACTGTACTATACTGTAATTTACTATACGACACTATACTATACCATACTATACTATACTATAATATACTTGTACAATACTGTAGTGTACTATGCTGTGCTATGCTAGACTGTGCTGTACTAGACTGTGCTGTGCTAGGCTGTGCTGTGCTAGGCTGTGCTAGGCTGTGCTGTGCTAAGCTATGCTAGGCTGTGCTAGGCTGTGCTGTACTAGACTGTGCTGTGCTAGGCTGTGCTAGGCTGTGCTAGTCTGTGCTAGGCTGTGCTGGGCTGTGCTGGGCTGTGCTAGGCTGTGCTAGGCTGTGCTAGGCTGTGCTACGCTGTGCTGTAATGTACTACACACTAGCTAACGGCCCGTCTTGTGCCCCAGCTTTGTGGCGGGCTCCGATGGCTACCTGTACGAGGGGCGTGGCTGGCTGTGGCAGGGGGCCCACACCCTGGGTAACAACGCCCGCGGCTACGGGGTGGCCTTCATCGGGGACTACAGCTCCAGCCTGCCAGGGCGCAGTGCCCTGGACCTGGTCCGGGACCGGCTAGGGGCCTGTGCCACAGGGGCCGGTCGGCTGCTCCCCGACTACACCCTGCATGGACACAGGCAGCTGGTCTCCACCAGTTGCCCGGGCGACGCTCTCTATTCCGAGATCACTGGCTGGGAGCACTTCAAGGTTGGTCCTGTAACCTAGGCTATTGTAACCTGTACCTTAGGCAACTGTAACCAGCCTACTGTAATCTATGCTACTGTAATCCAGAATCCTGCTGCAACATTTAATCTATTTTACTGTAACTTACCTTACTGTAACTCATACCTTAGGCAACTGTAACCTTGGCTACTATAAAATGTAACCTAGGCAACTGTAACCTCAGCTACTATAACATGTAACCTAGGTAACTGTTATCTAAATTATGTTGTTAGTGCTGTGTGTAGGGCGAGGGTTGTTAGTGCTGTGTGTAGGGCGAGGGTTGTTAGTGCTGTGTGTAGGGCGAGGGTTGTTAGTGCTGTGTGTAGGGCGAGGGTTGTTAGTGCTGTGTGTAGGGCGAGGGTTGTTAGTGCTGTGTGTAGGGCGAGGGTTGTTAGTGCTGTGTGTAGGGCGAGGGTTGTTAGTGCTGTGTGTAGGGCGAGGGTTGTGAGTGCTGTGTGTAGGGCGAGGGTTGTGAGTGCTGTGTGTAGGGCGAGGGTTGTTAGTGCTGTGTGTAGGGCGAGGGTTGTGAGTGCTGTGTGTAGGGCGAGGGTTGTTAGTGCTGTGTGTAGGGCGAGGGTTGTGAGTGCTGTGTGTAGGGCGAGGGTTGTTAGTGCTGTGTGTAGGGCGAGGGTTGTTAGTGCTGTGTGTAGGGCGAGGGTTGTGAGTGCTGTGTGTAGGGCGAGGGTTGTTAGTGCTGTGTGTAGGGCGAGGGTTGTGAGTGCTGTGTGTAGGGTGAACTGGCTCTCAACACTCTTCCTCTCTTCATCCACAACAGGAAGTGCAGAAATTCTGTCTGGACGGTGAAACTCCAAGCTCCCGTCTACACAAAGAATAAAAATTGTATTTCTTCAAACGTTTACGTATCTCCTTCAAACACGGTTATGAGCTGTGATCATAATAAAGAGCTGTGGTAATAAAGAACAAATGTCTGATTTCCTTCATGAGGTTCCTCCAGGGCTGAGAGGTGCTGCTATACCGCCATCTTCTGGCCACAGGCAGAACTGCAACACTCTTATTTCTCATGCTCCCAGTAACTTGATGTGCTGCTCTAATCCTCATCTGTCGCACATTAGCATGCTGCCAGCTGTGGGGCGTCGCTGGTTCACCTTCCTGTCGCTGCTGTAGGGGGGAGAGGGAGGGAGAGGACTGCTGTCAGGGGGGAGAGGGAGGGAGAGGACTGCTGTCAGGGGGGAGGGAGAGGACTGCTGTCAGGGGGGAGAGGGAGGGAGAGGACTGCTGTCAGGGGGGAGGAGGAGGGAGAGGACTGCTGTCAGGGGGGAGAGGGAGGGAGAGGACTGCTGTCAGGGGGGAGGAGGAGGGAGAGGACTGCTGTCAGGGGGGAGAGGGAGGGAGAGGACTGCTGTCAGGGGGGAGGAGGAGGGAGAGGACTGCTGTCAGGGGGGAGAGGGAGGGAGAGGACTGCTGTCAGGGGGGAGGAGGAGGGAGAGGACTGCTGTCAGGGGGGAGAGGGAGGGAGAGGACTGCTGTCAGGGGGGAGGAGGAGGGAGAGGACTGCTGTCAGGGGGGAGGAGGAGGGACAGGACTGCTGTCAGGGGGGAGAGGGAGGGAGAGGACTGCTGTCAGGGGGGAGAGGGAGGGAGAGGACTGCTGTCAGGGGGGGAGAGGGAGGGAGAGGACTGCTGTCAGGGGGGAGGGGGAGGGAGAGGACTGCTGTCAGGGGGGAGGAGGAGGGAGAGGACTGCTGTCAGGGGGGGAGGGGGAGGGAGAGGACTGCTGTCAGGGGGGAGGAGGAGGGAGAGGACTGCTGTCAGGGGGGAGGAGGAGGGAGAGGACTGCTGTCAGGGGGGAGAGGGAGGGAGAGGACTGCTGTCAGGGGGGAGAGGGAGGGAGAGGACTGCTGTCAGGGGGGAGGAGGAGGGAGAGGACTGCTGTCAGGGGGGAGGGAGAGGACTGCTGTCAGGGGGGGAGGGAGAGGACTGCTGTCAGGGGGGAGGAGGAGGGAGAGGACTGCTGTCAGGGGGGAGGGAGAGGACTGCTGTCAGGGGGGAAGAGGAGGGAGAGGACTGCTGTCAGGGGGGAGGGAGAGGACTGCTGTCAGGGGGGAGGAGGAGGGAGAGGACTGCTGTCAGGGGGGGAGGAGGAGGGAGAGGACTGCTGTCAGGGGGGAGAGGGAGGGAGAGGACTGCTGTCAGGGGGGAGGAGGAGGGAGAGGACTGCTGTCAGGGGGGAGGAGGAGGGAGAGGACTGCTGTCAGGGGGGAGAGGGAGGGAGAGGACTGCTGTCAGGGGGGAGGGAGAGGACTGCTGTCAGGGGGGAGGGAGAGGACTGCTGTCAGGGGGGAGGAGGAGGGAGAGGACTGCTGTCAGGGGGGAGGGAGAGGACTGCTGTCAGGGGGGAGGAGGAGGGAGAGGACTGCTGTCAGGGGGGAGGAGGAGGGAGAGGACTGCTGTCAGGGGGGGAGGAGGAGGGAGAGGACTGCTGTCAGGGGGGAGGAGGAGGGAGAGGACTGCTGTCAGGGGGGAGGAGGAGGGAGAGGACTGCTGTCAGGGGGGAGGGGGAGGGAGAGGACTGCTGTCAGGGGGGAGGAGGAGGGAGAGGACTGCTGTCAGGGGGGAGGAGGAGGGAGAGGACTGCTGTCAGGGGGGAGGAGGAGGGAGAGGACTGAGCCATCTGGTGGGGTGAGGCTGGCTGACACCTTGCAGGGTGTTTGTGTATACCTGGTGTGCGTGTGTACCTGGTATTTGTGTGTACCTGGTGTGTGTGTGTACCTGGTGTGTGTGTGTACCTGTTATGTGTACCTAGTGTGTGTGCGTACCTGGTGTGTGTGTGTGTACCTGGTGTGTGTGTGTGTACCTGGTGTGTGTGCGTACCTGGTGTGTGTGTGTGTGTACCTGGTGTGTGTGTGTGTGTGTACCTGTTATGTGTACCTAGTGTGTGTGCGTACCTGGTGTGTGTGTGTGTACCTGGTATTTGTGTGTACCTGGTGTGTGTGCGAACCTGGTGTGTGTGTGTGCGTACCTGGTGTGTGTGTGTACCTGGTGTGTGTGTGTGTGTGTACCTGGTGTGTGCATGGGAGCAGAGGGTTGTGCCAGGGATGGCCGCCTGACTCCCCTGATACATACATAACAGATAGCAGCTCATAATAGAGACTTCATATGGACGTAAAGGGTTATTCTAAGGAGATGAAGGTTAAATGTTCGATATAGCTGCATCTGTGAGGCATTCTGTGAAATTGCTTGTAAAAAAAAGTCTATATGAATAGGCTTAAAATTGTATTACTTTTGATTTAATATACGCAAAGACGGGTTATTATACGGTTATATTATTTATGAATTATATCAAGGTTAGGGTTACAATCTCCGTGTATTGTATCAAGGTTAGGCAGTTAAGATTCAAGACCAACAGTACTCATGAGACAGACAGAGAGAGAAAGAGAGAGTCAGTTTATCGTGCAGTTTATACAATAATAACCTGATCACGTCATCAACAGGTCAGTGAATTGCGGTTGGTGACCAACAGGGCGCGCGCCTGCCTTGCTCTCCGCTTCCCGCTGGTATACCCCCTCGAGCATCGTTATTAGTTTATCCGTGAAGTGACGACCCGCTGACCAAGTGACGATGGCCGGAGTCGAGCAAGCTCCCTTAACACTTTGGGTACAGTGGCGGGAGAACAATATTATTGTTTACCTAGAACAGCAATACACCCGCATGTTTCATGTTTTATGGTAACCTTGGATATGGACACCACGTTGTTTGGTGTGCTGTTGCCTTCGAGCGGGCGATTTTTAACGGCGTTTTGTTCACAAACCGGTGGGCATTGGACCGAGGCGAGACGAAAGCCTCTACCCTTCATGGCAGAGAGACGTCCGTGAGGTTAACATCAGTCCAACGCGAGACCATCGGCACCCCGGTAACTTTTCTGGCTCACGGGATGTTGATAGAACACCTTGTGTTTCTGTTTTACATGGTCCGCGCGCACCTGTTAATGGTCAAGCAAGAGCTTGTGGACTCCATTTGCCGTGAGTGCGTCGTCTTTGTTTTTAACTGATGTACCGACATTCCACCAGCTATACTGAATGTTTGCACCCGACTGGACCGAGTTTTCGCTCATTAACATGCTCTGTTGCCACGGTGTGAAACGATCGCGTTGAAACAAGATCCCTGGGACTGTCATCCTACTCTCCGGTACCTGCCCACGGCGCACGGGACGGTACAGGAGATGGCGAACAACAACGACCCGTTAAAAGTAAGTTCTCTAACTGTATCTTCAGACGGTAGGTCGTGAGGTGACAGTAAACCCCCACATCCCTGACGGATCATCGTCACCCACCCGGTTAAAAGTCGCTCCGGACCCGGGTTCATGTCGACATTCCGGTCAGATTGACGTGGACACAGACCGGTAGGAGAGAGCCACAGACCTGGCAGTAGCCCCCCGCTGCCAGGTCCGGCCCCGGTCATTCACCTTGAGCCGGGTGCCGTTCCACACCGGCACGTCTCGGACCGGTATTTAGCGCGTGTTTTCCAAAGCAGAGCCGGAAAGGCCACTGCGGGTGCATGATGATGTGACAGACCTGTTATACGCCTCTGTTCGCCGTCACAGACTGGAAGACAGGATTCGTGTCAGAGACTATATTCCACTTGTTGTTCAATTGTAGGTCCTATGAAAGATGTAGCCTTTTTCAATTTAAAAATTAATGAAATTGATAACTGACAAAAATAAACAAAATGATAACAACAAGTAAATGTGACATTCACAATAGTGATTCATAAATTACAAAGAACAGATATGCTATGATTTTGCTTGATTATTTTGTAAATTCACGTTATAGTGACTTGTCTATATAACTCCAAATGGACACTTTGGTATCATGTGTATTTCTGTGTGACATCAGTGTGTTTACATAACAGCTTCTAAAACACTGGGAGGTGTTACCGCTACTACTACACACACTGGCTTCTAGGCCTTTTCTCTGAGGCTGTCTTTCTCTGAGGCTGCCTCTCCCTGAGGCTGGCCTCTCCCTGAGGCTACCTCTCCCTGAGGCTGGCCTCTCTCTGAGGCTAGACTCTCCCTGAGGCTAGACCTCTCCCTGAGGCTAGACTCTCTCTGAGGCTAGACTCTCTCTGAGGCTGGCCTCTCTCTGAGGCTAGACTCTCCCTGAGGCTAGACTCTCCCTGAGGCTAGGCCTCTCTCTGAGGCTAGACTCTCCCTGAGGCTGGCCTCTCCCTGAGGCTGCCTCTCCCTGAGGCTGGCCTCTCTCTGAGGCTAGACTCTCCCTGAGGCTGGCCTCTCTCTGAGGCTGCAGCAGAATAGTCCTTCCTGACATGAATATTTCAGACCAGTGGGTCCTCCTCTCAGCCAGGCTCCTCGCAGGAGGGTTAGGGTTAGGAGGGGGAGGCAGGGTGAGGAGGGGGGAGGCAGGAGTGAGGAGGGGGGAGTCAGGGTGAGGAGGGGGAGGCAGGGTGAGGAGGGGGGAGGCAGGGTGAGGAGGGGGGAGTCAGGGTGAGGAGGGGGGGAGGCAGGGTTAGGAGGGGGGAGGCAGGGTGAGGAGGGGGGGGAGGCAGGGTGAGGAGGGGGGAGTCAGGGTGAGGAGGGGGGAGGCAGGGTTAGGAGGGGGGAGGCAGGGCGAGGAGGGGGGAGGCAGGGTGAGGAGGGGGGAGGCAGGGCGAGGAGGGGGGAGGCAGGGCGAGGAGGGGGGAGGCAGGGTGAGGAGGGGGGAGGCAGGGCGAGGAGGGGGGACGTCAGGGTGAGGAGGGGGGAGTCAGGGTGAGGAGGGGGGAGGCAGGGCGAGTAGGGGGAGGCAGGGTGAGGAGGGGGGAGGCAGGGTGAGGAGGGGGGAGGCAGGGCGAGGAGGGGGGAGGCAGGGTGAGGAGGGGGGAGGCAGGGTGAGGAGGGGGGAGTCAGGGTGAGGAGGGGGGAGGCAGGGCGAGTAGGGGGGAGGCAGGGCGAGTAGGGGGGGAGGCAGGGCGAGGAGGGGGGAGGCAGGGCGAGTAGGGGGGAGGCAGGGCGAGTAGGGGGGAGTCAGGGCGAGGAGGGGGGAGGCAGGGCGAGTAGGGGGGAAGCAGGGCGAGTAGGGGGGAGGCAGGGCGAGTAGGGGAGAGGCAGGGCGAGTAGGGGGAGTCAGGGCGAGTAGGGGGGAGTCAGGGCGAGTAGGGGAGAGTCAGGGCGAGTAGGGGGGAGGCAGGGCGAGTAGGGGGGAGGCAGGGCGAGTAGGGGGGAGTCAGGGCGAGTAGGGGGGAGGCAGGGCGAGTAGGGGGGAGGCAGGGCGAGTAGGGGGGAGACGGAGATGGGGGAGGAGGCGAGTTAAACAACTCCCAACACAAACAGAGAGAGTCTGTCTGCCTACCTGTCTGTCTATCTACCCTGCCTGTCTGTCTACCTGCCTGTCTATATACCTGCCTGTCTGTCTACCCTGCCTGTCTATATACCTGCCTGTCTGTCTACCCTGCCTGTCTATCTACCTGCCTGTCTGTCTACCTGCCTGTCTATCTACCTGCCTGTCTGTCTACATGTCTGTCTACCTGTCTGTCTGTCTGTCTGTCTGTCTACCTGTCTGTCAGGAATGCAAGCGTGGACCCAAAAGCAGACTCCAAAATATGCGTCTTTCCTCCTTTTATTGGAAGCAGAAAATAACATACAAAAAGCAGCTTGTCATAAGCATAACTCTAACTCTGTGGCAGGTGAGGAGAAAAACTAAGCACAGAACTAAACATCCAAGCCACTTAAAAAGCACAGAACAAACAAGGCACAGGTGAAAACAATATGTCATAATGAGAACAGATTAACAGAAACAAAAAACAAGTAAACACAGCGAGGGCCTCTGGTGGCCAACAAAGGGTCACAACCCTGACACTGCCTGTCTGCCTGTCTGCCTGCCTGCCTGCTGCCTGCCTGCCTGCCTGTCTGCCTGTCTGTCTGCCTGCCTGCCTGCCTGCCTGCCTGCCTGCCTGTCTGCCTGCCTGTCTGCCTGTCTGCCTGCCTGTCTGCCTGCCTGTCTGTCTGCCTGTCTGCCTGCCTGCCTGCCTGCCTGCCTGCCTGTCTGCCTGTCTGCCTGTCTGTCTGTCCTGCCTGTCTGCCTGCCTGCCTGCCTGCCTGCCTGCCCTGCCTGCCTGTCTCACCAGCAGATAATCGCCATCATCAGCTTAATGCTCTCATCCCCCAACAATTCCCTCTTTTTTATAATCATATTTAATCTGCTTTCCACATCCATTAACATCGCCTCCCTCTTTATTAGATCTTCCATGTTGTGTCCTCTCATGACTCTGTCAGAGAGTAGAGCACAGTAGAATACTCCACCTGCAAATTACTATAACATATGTGAACTTCCCCCCTCTCTCACCCCCCCTCTCTCCCCCTCTATCTCCCCCTCTCTCTCTGCTCTCTGTTTACTGCAGCAGTCTGTAGCAGAATCAAAGCAGGAAGTATTGTGTCTTCCTCTATAGAAAACCACACTGGCTGTGTGCTATTGGTTGTGCGTGTGTGTACAGTATTTGTGTGTGTGTGTTTGTGTGAGTGTGGTAATGTGTGTGTTTGTGTGAGCAACTAAGTGAGTGTGTGTCTGCATGTACATATGTGTTATTGTGTGTGTGCAGGAGTGTGTGTGTGTGTTATTGCGTGGTGTGCAGGAGTGTGTGTGTGTGTTATTGCGTGTGTGCAGGAGTGTGTGTGTGTGTGTTATTGCGTGTGTGCAGGTGTGTGTGTTATTGCGTGTGTGCAGGAGTGTGTGTGTGTGTTATTGCGTGTGTGCAGGGGTGAGTGTGTGTTATTGCGTGTGTGCAGGAGTGTGTGTGTGTTATTGCGTGTGTGCAGGAGTGTGTGTGTGTGTGTTATTGCGTGTGTGCAGGAGTGTGTCTGCTAGATAGAAGAACAGGAAGTGGAGGGGTGTGGCTGAAACTCTCAGGCTCGTTTTTGTTCCTCTTCCGTCTCGCTCCCTCGTTACTTGGTGTGTTCGCTTGTTCCTCTGGTCCTGCTGAGAAGCTCCTGCAGACAGGAGACCTAACCCCAACCTTACAGCAGCAGCCTGGTGACTGTGTGTGTGTGTGTGAGGGAGGGAGAGTGTGTGTGAGTCGTGCGTGCCAGTAAAACAGAGAGAGTGTGTGTGTGTGAGGTGTTTGTTAGCCGTAGACAAAGCTAGGCTACAGAGACAGAAGGGGCCATGGCCAGTGAGGAAGTGATGTCGCAGTGTCCAGAGGAAGTGATGTCACAGTCTCTAGGGGAAGTGATTCCAGGGGAGCTAGCGGGGTGACCAGCAGCCTCCTCCTACCAACACAGACACCCCGGTAACACACCTCCCCTCCTCGCTTCTCCTCTCCTGTCCTCTCTTCTCCCCCTCCCCTCCTCGCTTCTCCTCTCCTGTCCTCTCTTCTCCCCTCCCCTCCTCGCTTCTCCTCTCCTGTCCCTCTCTTCTCCCCTCCCCTCCTCGCTTCTCCTCTCCTGTCCTCTCTTCTCCCCTCCCCTCCTCGCTTCTCCTCTCCTGTCCTCTCTTCTCCCCTCCCCCTCCTCGCTTCTCCTCTCCTGTCCTCTCTTCTCCCCTCCCATCCCCGCTTCTCCTCTCCTGTCCTCTCTTCTCCCCTCCCCTCCTCGCTTCTCCTCTCCTGTCCTCTCTTCTCCCTCCCATCCCCGCTTCTCCTCTCCTGTCCTCTCTTCTCCCCTCCTCTCTTCTCATCTTCACCACTACTCTAGATCGCTAGATCCTATTTGGTTTTATTCGGCCCTCTGGTCTGCTAAGAGGGACAGGACGCCCTGATCACAGATGTTTATCTGTGGAAGTAGAGATGTGTGAGGAGCCAATATCCACATATCAACAATATGAGTACCAATTACAGCTGCAGGCATTTGTTTACGTTTTATGACTGTTGACTTTATGACTGACTGTTTATACAATATGTCAGTATGTGTGAGAATGTGTGTGTGATGCCTAATTGATTTTAGGCTTTATTAATGCTGTCCTAATAAGCAGTAATATCCTTAGTATTGATGCGAAGGAGAAGAAAAAGGGACCTCTCCTCTCTCTCTCTCTCCTCTCCTCTCTCTCTCTCTCTCTCTCTCTCTCTCTCTCTCTCTCTCTCTCTCTCCTCTCTATCCCCTCT